>NC_057768.1:18208997-18506958 GCF_010389155.1 Erigeron canadensis
CTTAACAAAGAGTACCCGGATGATGAGGTAAATCTACACTCTACTTTTTCTTTAGTTAAAGATAGAGAGTCGTTTGATTTAGCTTTATCTAACTTGACAACTCATATTACATCTTTAGCCAACAAAAATAAGAAGTTGAAAAATAGTATTTCATTTTCTAAAAGTAAATTTTCAAAACTCTTTGAAGAACATTCGAAATTACTTTTTGATTATGATACTATTAAACAAGATTTTCAAACCTACAAAGAACAAATGTTGGTTAAAGAATGTGAGTTGAATGCTTCTCCTGATTCTAAGTTATTGCATAAGTGTTATAAACTTGAAAAGACCATTCATGATCTTGAAAAAGCCAATCAAGATCTAGAAATTCAAAAGACCAATGAGTGGCTTCGGGCCAATGCAAGACAAATGGATGTTGATATTCTTAACAAGAAACTTTTAGAATCCAAACCTAACAATATTGAACTTGAACGAAAGATTTCTGATTTAAATCATACTTGTTTCTTGAAAGGCGTTGAGATTGAAACTCTTCAAAACCAAATAGAGGAATTTAAAAAGAATATACTTTCCATCAAGAGAAGTTATATAAAGTCGAACAAAACCCTCTTATGGATTTTACCGCCTATTTCAACAAGTCCAAGATTGACAGATCGGAACTTCTTCATGGGTTCGGATTTGAGAATATCTCTCCATTACAAAAAGCCAAAGAACAAATCGAACCCTTGTATGATGAAAGATTTCTTCGCCTTGGTATGGTACAACAATTTATTCGTCCACTGGATGACAATTTTGAGACTAATGAAGTTGAGAAATTACCACAAAATGATTCTTTGGTTAACTATGATGTTATTAATGCTTCAAATAACTCGAAAGAATCTTCAATTTTCAAATTGGAAGAAATAGCATCAAATTTTCAAAACCAAGAGTCAGTTGGTAATTCACCTAAACCTACTAAAATGTATGTTCCATCTACCATTTTGGAAAAACAAATAGAAGGTTTGCAACAAACGGTGAAATCTCAACAAAATGAAATTGAAAAACTTAAGTCTCAAAGTTTGAATTTGGAGGATAAATTAGTTGTTGTGGATACTAAGAAAGTTTGTATGAATGCCTCTACTCAAACTGACCTAAGTGCTCTAGTAGACTGTAACAACCGACTTAGAAATGTAGTAAATAAAATTCACAAAGTTTATCTAAGTTCTTGACGAGCCTTAGACTTAAGATATGTACTCACATGAAGGTCAATTCAATCTTAAATCATGAACTATAAGACGAGTTTATGATTTATTATGATAAAATACTAGATTTCGAGTCGTAAACGATCGTATTTAAGGAAGTTCTAGTCCAAAAATGTTCACAAATAATCCCTACATTTATTATGTTATTTAATATTGGAAATCTATAAATAGATTCTCTTAGAGAGAGAAACCCCATTTCTTCATCTTCTCCATCTTTCTTCACTCTCTCTCTAAAACACACACTTGCAGCCACCATTTTCACACACAAAATTCATCTCTTGATTTTGGGTTGTTAAACCAAAATTTCTGGTCCTTTTAGCTTCCTTGTGATAATCAAAACATATTTCTAGCATCAAATTTCAGGTAACAACAACAAATTTTGAGTTTTTGATCAAAATAAAAGTGTACTTTTTCAAGTTTATGTTCTTGATGATTTGGTACAATTTTGATATTAAAAACGTGTTAATAGTTAATGGGTTTGTGTCTAAATGTGTTTAGTAACCTTTTTGTGAACAAATTTGGGTCATAACATGCTTAAATATACAAAACCTATTTTTGAAAATGAGGGAAAACTTGTTCATAATGTGCCACGTCTTATTTGTGTTATAGATGGTCTTGAAATCGTTAAAAGTGTTAATGGTTAGTGTTATTATGTATATATGTACAAGTTTGATGTTCTAACAAGTCCCGGAATCGATCTGGATCTTCGTGTATTGATTAAGTGTTGTTTTCAGCCGTCCTGGAGACTAAGACGATCTCCTAGGATGATCTCCTTAGACGGTCTCCTAGAACGATCTTGTTAAGATCGTCCTGGTCAGCTCCTTTGGTTCGTGGTTTGTTTGTTCGATCTCGTGTGGTGTTGTGATGTTGTTGATACGTTTAATGGGTAACCGATCCTTTGGATTGGTTTGGCTCAAACACTTGATCATGAAACGATCTTGTGCCCTTGATTTTTGATTTGGAAGCCAGGACGGTCTTGTGAAACGATCTTGACCTTGGCTGCTAAAACGATCTTGAAGCATTCAACTTAAAACGATCTTGGATTTAATCTTGTGAAACGATCTTAACTTAGAACTACTAAAACGATCTTGAAAGCTAAGCAACCAAGACGATCTTGAGGCAACTAAGACGATCTGGAGGCAGCTAGGACGGTCTTGTGGAAGCTAGGACGATCTAAAGCCACTGAAACTCTAAAACGATCCTGTAGGACGATCTTGAACACCCAAGCCCTAGAACGACTTCGTGTAATCATAAAACAACATATACATGTAATCATAAAATAATGAATGTTTGGTTTGATGAGATGTCGAGCAAGAAAGTTTGCTACCAACAAATAATTGTCCAAGTGATTCAAGTACTTCATCAAGGACTTCTACTTTAGCATCCAAACTCAAGAAGTTTCCAACTCCAATGAGTGATGAGTTAGACATTCTTTTTGAAGAATTCTACAATTCAAAATCGATTCATGATGAGGAACCTCAAGTCATCATTGGACCAATTCCAAACAATGATCTTGTTCTTGACAACCTTCATGAATCATCATCAAGTTCTGCTGAGCAAGTTGCTACTTCTTCAAGAAGTAGTTCTTCATCCTCTTCTAATGATTCTTCTTCTCAATCCTCTCCTGATAATTCTACTCCAGTGAATGTTCAAGAACAACCTACCCAATTTACCCAGACTACCAATCCGATAAACACTCCAAATGTATATGTGCCTCTTGACTTCGATCATCCATCTTACGAGGAAGCTGTTCTACCAAGCTATGATTCCATCTCTCAGCAAAACTCTGGTTTTAATGATGATGATGTTGATGTCAATCAACAAGATCCTCTTCCTCATGATCGGAAATGGTCACGTATGCGAAAAGATCATCCTGTTGATAACATTATTGGAGATCCACAAGCCGGAGTAACTACTCGTACTTCAGTAAATGAGTGTCTTCTTGCACTTTCTCTTAGCAACATTGAACCCAAAACTGTTTCTGAAGCTCTTCGAGATCCATAATGGGTCAAAGCTATGCAAGATGAACTCGCTCAGTTTGAGAGACTGAAAGTATGGAGATTAGTTCCTAACCCAAGGAAAAATGAACCTATTGGTACAAAGTGGATTTTCAAGAACAAGAAGGATGAGAATGGAGTGGTAGTAAGGAACAAAGCAAGATTAGTTGCAAAGGGTTATTGCCAACAACCTGGTGTTGATTTCGATGAAACTTTTGCTCCAGTTGCAAGAATGGAAGCCATTCAGATCTTCTTAGCTTATGCTGCATTCAGAAACTTCACTGTGTTTCAAATAGATGTGAAGACAGATTTCTTGAATGGTGATCTCAAAGAAGAAGTTTACGTTGAACAACCAGAAGGTTTTGTTGATCCCAAAAGACCAAACCATGTCTACAGGTTAGACAAGGCTCTCTACGGTCTTAAGCAAGCACCCCGAGCATGGTATGATTCCTTATCTACTTTCTTGATTAGAGGTGGCTTTACCAAAGGCACAATTGACCCTACCCTATTCATTCGCAAACAAGGTAAGCATGTTCTTCTTGTCCAAATATATGTTGATGACATTATCTTTGGGTCAACCAGTCAAACATTTTGTCGAAACTTTTCATCTCTAATGATTAATCATTTTGAAATGAGCATGATTAGGGAAATGAACTACTTTTTGGGTCTTCAAATCAAACAACTACCAAATGGTATTTTCATATCACAAGGTAAGTATATTCATGACATGTTGAAAAAGTTTGATATGACTACTTGTTCTTCAATTTCAACTCCAATGGCTGCTCGTACAAGTATTAATACTGATAAAAATGGGAAACCATTTGACCAAAAGAGATATAGAAGTATGATAGGTTCATTGTTGTATCTTACAGCATCTCGCCCAGATATAATGTTTGCAACATGTATGTGTGCTAGGTATCACGCTGCTCCAACTAATTTACATTTTCAAGCTGTGAAACGAATATTTCGTTATCTGAAGGGTACACCCAATTTAGGCCTCTGGTATCCAAGGGATACTGGATTCAATTTAACTGCCTATTCAGATGCAGATCATGCAGGTTGTAAGCTTGATCGCAAGAGCAATTCTGGTACTTTACAATTTTTGGGTGATAAAATTGTGAGTTGGTCTTCCAAGAAACAAAATTGTGTATCACTATCAACAGCTGAAGCTGAATATGTGGCTGCGGCTAGTTGTTGTGCTCAAGTGTTATGGATGAAGACACGGCTAACTGATTATGGTCTGAAATATGATCATATCCCTATCTATTGTGACTCTCAAAGTGCCATTGTTACTGCAGTCAACTCAGTAAACCACTCTCGATTAAAGCATATTGATGTGAGATATCATTTTCTCAAAAATCATATTGAGAAAGGTGACATCGAGCTCTACTTAGTGGGCACTGACTATCAGCTTGCAGATTTGTTCACCAAACCATTGGACGAAAAGAGGTTTAACTTTCTTATCTCCAAGCTTGGGATGTTAAATCTTGAACCTTAACTTATTTTGTTCTTGATACATTCTTAAAACAAAATATAGAATTTGAAAAGACAAAATCAAATACAAAAATATAAAATTTTGAAAAATAACAAAAAGATTTTTTTTTATATTCTTCAAAAGTGGTTTACATACACTATGTATGTAACCCGTGTTTCATTGATTTAATTATATCACAGTGGCTTATACATACTCTGTGTATAACCCGTGCTTCATAGTTTTATTTATTTCCAAAAGAGGCTTTCATGATTTTCTTTTTAAGATCATGGGCAAGAATTAATTTTCCCGCCAAAAGAATGTGTTACTCTCTATTGTTAAACAAATTTTTTTCCAAAAACTCTCAATTGTTGATATGAGAAGGAAAGGATCGAACGCCTTTGTGTACTCCCTAGTTGTCTCATCTTAAACAATTGATTGAGTTAAAAAAATTTTTGCTTAAAATGTTTATTTGCATCCAACTTGTAGATGTAAGATGCGAAGGATCGAACGTCTTTGTGTACTCCCTAGAAGTCTTACTATGAACATTGTTGTTGAAGCAAAACTTTGTTTTTGTATATATCACAACCAAGATTTTACTCTTTTTGATTTCACAAAAACCAATTTTTGCTCTACCTTTCTATGAAAAACATTTTGATCTACCTTTGCATAGATTAAGGGGGAGTTTGTGATTTCAAAACTTTCAAAACTTCAAATGTGTTTTAAATCTTCTCATATACACGTTTGATGATTTTCAAATAATTTTTCATCAATTGAAGTTCGGTGATTAGTTTGCACTTGAGCGATTCGTTCACAATTGACCCTACCCTATTCATTCGCAAACAAGGTAAGCATGTTCTTCTTGTCCAAATATATGTTGATGACATTATCTTTGGGTCAACCAGTCAAACATTTTGTCGAAACTTTTCATCTCTGATGGTTAATCATTTTGAAATGAGCATGATTGGGGAAATGAACTACTTTTTGGGTCTTCAAATCAAACAACTACCAAATGGTATATTCATATCACAAGGTAAGTATATTCATGACATGTTGAAAAAGTTTGATATGACTTCATGTTCTTCCATTTCTACCCCAATGGCTGCTCGAACAAACATAAATGCTGATAAAAATGGGAAACCATTTGACCAAAAGAGATATCGAAGTATGATTGGTTCATTGTTGTATCTCACAGCATCTCGCCGAGATATAATGTTTGCAACATGTATGTGTGCTAGGTATCAAGCTGCTCCAACTGATTTACATTTTCAAGCCGTGAAACAAATATTTCGTTATCTGAAGGGTACACCCAATTTAGGTCTCTGGTATCCAAGGGATACTGGATTCAATTTAACTGCCTATTCAGATGCAGATCATGCAGGTTGTAAGCTTGATCGCAAGAGCAATTCTGGTACTTTACAATTTTTGGGTGATAAAATTGTGAGTTGGTCTTCCAAGAAACAAAATTGTGTATCACTATCAACAGCTGAAGCTGAATATGTGGCTGCGGCTAGTTGTGGTGCTCAAGTGTTATGGATGAAGACTCAACTTACTGATTATGGTCTGAAATATGATCATATTCCCATCTACTGTGACTCTCAAAGTGCCATTGCTATTGCATTCAACTCAGTAAACCACTCTCGATCAAAGCATATTAATGTGAGATATCATTTTCTCAAAGATCATATTGAGAAAGGTGATATCGAGCTCTACTTTGTGGGAACTGACTATCAGCTTGCAGATTTGTTCACTAAACCACTGGATGAGAAAAGGTTTAACTTTCTTATCTCTAAGCTTGGCATGTTAAATCTTGAACCTTAACTTATTTTGTTCTTGATACATTCTTGAAAAACAAAATACAAAATTTGAAAAGACAAAAATCAAATACAAAAATATAAAATTTTGAAAAATAACAAAAAGATTTTCTTAATTTTTTTTATTTTTCTTTTTCAAAGTGGCTTACATATGCTATGTATGTAACCCGGGCTTCATAGTTTTATTTATATCTTAATGGCTTGCATATATTCTGTATGCAACCCGTTTTTCATTGAGCCATTTATTTCAAAATGGCTTATGCATACTTTGTGCATAATCCGGTCTTATTTGAAATTATTTATATTTCAAAGTTGGTATAAAATGTGTTATTATACATATAGATTGATATAAGATAACGCGGAATTAAACGCCTTTGTGTACTTCCAAGTAGTCTTATATGAATATGTATGTGTAATAACAATTTTTCATTTGATTGAAATTGCAAACAATTCTCTTCAAGACTCTTGATTTTGTTGCAAACAACTTAAAAATTTTCAAATGAATTTCATGTTTCAAAAAACTCTCAATTGTTGATATGAGAAGCAAAGGATTGAACGCCTTTGTGTACTCCCGAGTAGTCTCATCTTAAACAATTGACTGAGTTAAATTTGTGCATAAATGTTTCATTTGCATCCAACTTGTTGATGTAAGATGCAAAGGATTGAACGCCTTTGTGTACTCTCGAGTAGTCTTACTATGAACATTGTTGTTGACGCAAAAATTTGTGTTCATTAAAATCTTGTTCACTTTTAAACTCTTTTTGACTTCACAAAAACCAATTTTTGCTCTACCTTTCTATGAAAACTTTTAAGATCTACCTTTGCATAGATTAAGGGGGAGTTTGTGATTTCAAAAATTTCAAAACTTCAAATGTGTTTTCAAATCATTTTCTTACACACATTTGATGATTTTCAAATGATTTTCATCAATTGAAGTTCGGTGTTTAATTTGCACTTGAGCGATTCGTTCACTCCATGAACTTCATCATCACCGATAAGTTCTAACCCTGGAGTATTCAATTCTCTCTTTAGATTGTAAGGGTATTTTGAGTGATGATGGTTTTGTGCAAATAGGATGGACGGAGTAAAGTTGAAAAGTGAGAGGTTATGGTGATATGTTGTGAGAAAAGGGTTAAAAGAAATGATATCCTTCCCTAAAACTCTCAAATCGCCGGGTAAAACACATTTATATCGGATGTCATTTGTTGATATCTTGATTAAGACTTCATAGACCCAATGAAGTGATGCACATCTTTACCTAACCACTCAAGTGTTTCTTAACAAATGCTTGTTTTATTTCTCACGGAGATTTTCACATTTCTATTGACTCTTCATTTGGAAGATGTTGATATTGAAAAAGGGAGACATTTTGCTCCAGTCCCCGACTTCATTTGATCACGTTGTGTCTAGAGCTATCTTGCTTGATCATTATTTTGATCCTTATTCATTTTTCTTAAGACACATTTGAGTCATATCTTTGTGATATTATTGCATATCTATGTGATATAGCCGGAACATTTGTAGTGATATCTTAATTGATATTTCACGATGATCAAATGGAAATCCTACCATTGCTAACATCACTTCCAGCTTTGAAAGTAGGTTTCATAATTACCTCTGTGTGATTATTGAATTACCAAGAAGTCTATTGTGACCTTGGAATTTTCAGAAAAAGTCTTTAAGGATAGTAGAACATGGTTATCGAACACCTTAGGTGACACTGACCATGATTTCTATTCTTTGAAGCAATCTCGTAGTTGAAAAGCTACAAGACCGAACTATGTTAGAAAATTGCTTTGTGCATAATTCAATGATACATAGGAAATCCGAAAAATTTCATACATTTCTTTCGGTCATTTCATTAATCCTTTTGATTTTTGAACATGTTAACGGATCATCCTTATCCGGTCTTTCATTTATTATCTCACAAACACAAAAACCACCATGCAAGAGGTTTCTTTTCACATTTTATCAATCAATGTTTGCATAATGACATTGGTTCCCAACTTTGTCATTATGAGGGGGAGAAAAAGATTATGATTGATTGAGAAAGAAAAAGATGAAATGAAATGTAATTGTGATTGAAAAAGAAGTGAATTTTATCGCCGAAATATGTTCTCTTGAAAGTATTTTTAAGGATGAGATCGAAAATAAGGATATTGTTCAAAGATGCTCCAAAATGCTTACACTCATGAATTGAGGGGGAGCATGATTAATTCAAAGATTTGTTCAAAAGTTTACCCTCCAAAGTGTTTAAGTCAAAATGACAAAGATCAAAGCTACAAAAGTTGAAAGATTAATTGGAAGATTCAAGACAAAGATGTAAAACTTCGAAAGAGTCTTCATCAACACATTTCATTCAAGATCTTCAAAGTCATATAATAATACTTGATCAAGAAGATTCAAGGCATATATCAAGGGGAAGAGTTTAAGTTTTTGATACTTCATTCCAAGGAAACAAATTTTCATTCAAGAATCAAAGATTGAAGAACCAAAGCCAAATTTATACCTTCCGCACTTCAAAAGACAACTCTGATTCACGGTTCAACAATTCTCAAATATTCTAGACTCATTCATCTTATTCTCTGTTCAAACAGAACATTGAGAATTTCATCATGTTTTAACTACAAGAAGTCCAAAGACCAAGATTGATTCAAGTTCTCCAGAGACAATGAGAAAGCTTTGAAGACTTGTTTCATCACACCAATTGTCTTCACCATCGGGCTTATCAACTTAATTCCTACAAGACAAAATAACACGTACTTCATTCATTACAATATATCACTAAGGGGGAGAATGTTAGAAATCCAAAAATAGTGATAAATTGTAATTTAAGTTAGTGGACGTTATTGTTGTTAAGACATGGTGAAATGATTTCTAAGGATGAGGGATTAGGAGTGTCAATTAGCTTATTTGTAGATTTAGACTATAAATACCCTCAACTATCTTAGAAATCATAAGCCTCTTGATCCATTGTACACATACAACATATACAGATAGTTTTTCTCTCTCTCTCTAAAAAATCACACACACTAAACACACCAAGAACACACACACTTGAACCGCCATTGTTGAGATCGAATCAATAGCAGAAATCGTGTTTTTACAATAGATGCAATGGTAGACGTTACAGCTGGACATGAAATGCTGACATTCATGGAAGCATCTTCTGGATTCCAACTAATTCAGATGGAGCCTGAAGATCAAGAAGCAACAGCCTTCATGACTCCAACAGGTATATATTGTTATACTGCTATGCCTTTTGGATTAAAAAATGCAGGTGCGACGTACCAAAGACTGGTGAATATGATGTTCAAAGATCAACTGGGGATACGATGGAGGTTTACATCGATGATATGGTAGTAAAATCAAAAAAGGCAGAAGATCACATCAAGGATCTTGAAGTTGCCTTCAACATCCTAGATCACTTCAACATGAAGCTCAATCCGGCGAAATGCAATTTTGGAGTAGGCGCAGAAAAATTCCTAGGTTATTTAGTAACCAAAAGAGGAATTGAAGCGAGTCCGGAACAAATAAAGACAATTATGGAGCTAAAATCCCCCAAGAATGTAAAGGATATCCAAGGATTGACCAGTAGATTGGCAGCTTTGAACAGATTCATATCAAGATCATCAGATAGATGTAAGGATATTTATGATATGCTATAGAAAAACAAGAAGTTCGAATGGGGTGAAAAACAAGAAGAGGCTTTCCAAGCGTTGAAGGTGTATCTTTCAACTCCACCTTTATTAATGAAGCCAGAAAAAGGTGAGATACTCTTTTTATATATCTTAGTGTCCTCAAAAGCAGTAAGCGTTGTGCTTGTAAAAGAGCACAAAGGTAAACAATGTAACACCCGTGAGTTGACCACGAAAACTTTTGAGTCAAAATAGAAATTTAAGTTTGAAAATGCGACCTCGTAATTGTTTATCGGCATCGTATTTTAAAATCGACCTCGTATTTTAAATCTAGCATCGTATTTGGGTCCAGCCTCGTATTTCATAAACGACTTCGTAATTCAACTTCGGCATCGTATTTTGGTAGTGGCCTCGTATTCGTGTCAAGCATCGTATTTAGGAACAAGCATGGAACCTTCATCTTACCCTACATATAAATAGTCTTATTCTCCTCACATTCTCATTCTCATCACTTTAGCCACCTAGCAAAAACATACACACCTTGCTACCCCATTTTCCCTTACTACCTCATATTACTCAACCATTTTAATACTTCATAAACATCAAATATTATCGAAATCCAACCTTATTTTGTTTAGATTTAGTTTCAAGAGTTGTAATTTTATCTTCCAAATATCTCTACAAACATCTATTTTACAGATTTAAGATTTGTTGCATGCCGGTTACTTGCTTCTGATATCTTGTGTAGCTTAATCGTGATGCTAGCACTCTGGTGAGTTTCGTAATCCCCTTTTCACAAGTTTTCATGGGGCTGAAAGGATACAAATCGTTTTTGGTAAAACGTATATATTTTGCTACTATATGATATGACTTTGTGCAACCTATTTTGGAAACGCTTAATATTACATATTTTGGATACATAATCGGTTTCACTTTTTGCCATACATTTGATTTCATATTCGCTTACATTATGGACACATTAATGTTATCTCGATTATAGCTTGTTGTGTGCTACTATTATCTGTGCGTGCTTTAAGTGGTGCATAGTGCCATGTGCCTACCTTTGTGTGTTCTACCATTGTCTCTGTGTGCTTTAGCTAGGTCATGTCTATGACTATAAGCGGCTTCATATTGGTATTCACTTAGCCAGGTCTTGGAACGTAAGCGACTTCATATTGTTATTCATACTAGCCATGTCATGTTTATGACTGTAAGTGCACGATTGATACAAACTAGCCATGTCTTGTTTATGACTGTAAGTGCACGATTGATACAAACTAGCCATGTCATGTTTATGACTATAAGTGCACGATAGATAAAAACTAGCCATGTCATGTTTATGACTGTAAGTGCACGATTGATACAAACTAGCCATGTCATGTTAATGACAGTAGGTGCACGATTGGTACAAACTAGCCATGTTATGTTTATGACTGTAAGTGCACGATTGGTACAAACTAGCCATGTCATGTTTATGATTGTAAGTGCACGATTGATACAAACTAGCCATGTCAAGTTGGTGACAATAAGTGCACGATTGATACAAACTAGCCATGTCATGTTTATGACTGTAAGTGCACGATTGATACAAACTAGCCGGGTCATGTTTATGACTGTAAGGGCACGCTTTGATATACATACTAGCCAGGTCATTTCTATGATTGTAAGGGCACGCTTATACGTATTCATACATCGTTACTCTCATATTCATACTTAACGGCACAAACGTTTTCAAGTAAACTAGCATACAAACTTACAAACTCACCAACCTTTGTGTTGACGCTTTTTAGTATCCTTTCAGGTGTGCAAGTAAATCAAGTTAGAAGTGGCTAAGGAGGATAGCATGGTGGCCTTTAGCAGACTCAGACTAGGATTTGGAGCTACATATCTGTGTGCCTGCTTGTTGCTTTATGTTTAGACTATGGCTTTATGCCTAAGTAAATCTTTCCCCTGCGCGGGAGTTTATCTATGTTTTGTTGGATGTTAATTCTATGTTGCATGTTTATGTTTGGATTTATGAAATGTGAGTTAATTTGAGCATTCATTTAGACACTCTACGTAACATCCATGACGCGTGTACTATGTGTCGGGGTGTGACAGATTGGTATCAGAGCCCTGGTTATAGAGAATTAGGTAGATTTGCCTAGACTATAACCTAAGAACCTCATGTAGCATACATAATAGGTATTATGTGTGTATCCTATCTGTGTAATCTTTATGTGGTAATCAAGCTTGCTATTTGTGGAAATTAGTAGACATGATTGGATACCTGGAGAAACGTTTTATGTTGGGAAATCATGATTGCGTATACTTAGTACCATGCTACTTAGCCACATAGGAGTCAAGGATACATATTCTTATTGTGGTGAGTTCGTACTAGTGCTTGTGCCATTTGCGATTGTGACTAAATCTTGAGCATGAGATGTTGGAGATTGTTGGTTATTATTATTATTATGTCCCCAGCGAAATGAAAAGTTTCTAGCGACAAAGTATGGCGATATATCATCATAGAAAAGCCTGATCAACTTTTTGCGTGTGGTATATGTGCCTATGGAGTTGTTAGCAACATTGATCGTACCCTGATGGTAATAGTGTGGTAGGTACCCTGGTATGATCAATGGGTGTTGAATGGGTGGAGGGTTAGCCGCTGGTACACCCTGTATACATACCTTGCCAATACCATGAAAGCATATCAGAACTGAGTCCCGACCTTGCATTAGATGTACTAGGGGTGTGGAGGGTTAACCACTGGTACACCCTGTATACATACACCACTAGTGCCTCAGATGTAGGTGTTAGATTCGGATCACACTTTAGCTGTCAAAACTTGATCGATGCATTTAATTTACATATGTGGAGGGTTAGCCGCTGGTATACCCTGTATACATACATGGATGGCGGGTTGGATGTAGAGGTCAGATTTGACTTGCTTGTTTATTGTGATTAATGAAATTTTTAATTTGGATATTACTTTGTACTGCATGATTGACTTTGATGATATTGTTTAACTACCATTGTGATACTTGACTTCATGAGCTTGCGTATTTATTATGAATGCATGAATGACTAGAATTGTAAGAAGCTAATACGAGTGAGAATCTAGAGTGCGCGTATGGTAAGAAATCGTTAGAAGTGTACGATGCTTGAACAATTACAGCACGCAAGATACATAGACATTCTACTAGTCTTCTATCTTAACGTTGGAATCGTGCGCCCCTATATAGAATTCACGGCTAGAATAAAAAGCAATGCTAAGGAAGAAAGCCAATGTAACCAAAGAAATTGAATCAGATGTAGCGGTCCAAAGGTAGAGGTAGAGACATTGAGGAGACTGGCGAGAGCAACAAAATCACTTAAGTCAGAAGATGGTTTCAATGATGACACGAACATTCCTGGTACGGATGTCGATCCTTAAGGAACAAGTTCAACTGCGATGAGCAACAACACTGGAACCAATAGATGCTAGAAAGTTGTAGTAGAGTTAGAGTTCAGTCAGTCGAGAGCGTGGAGTATATGAGATAACGTTGGTTGAACTAGACAGATTGGCAACCATATTAGTGACGTCTGTACCGAAGAGGATCGAGGAGTACATTTTTGGTTAATTTCCCCAGGTCCAAGTGAAGTAATATGCTGACAACACTATCACCATTCCGAAGGCTGTAAAGGAGACTGATGTGTAAATCACGCGAAAAACTAAGCACAACGGAATTTAAAACGACTATTTTTGGTATTTTCTGATTTTATATGAAAACAAACAACAAACAATACAATAAAAGTAAAAATGATAGATAAAAAATCCACCACCAAGACTCGTAAAGGCTAAGCCACCGGAATCAAGGATAAAGGAAACACTCCAACCCACCACTATGTTTGATAAAGGTCTAGCCACTACAAACATAGATAAAGGAGTCGAAGGTTTGAGACCTCACCACTATATTTGATAAAGAACAAGTCACCGTTAGAAATAATGTTGTCACACGTTCCTCTTTTTGTCTTTATCACAACTGTCATCCACCTTCTCTTATTGGGTCCACCAGACACGTGACTTCAGAACCATTCTATTATTTGGAAACTGGAATATAAATCTGAAGCATTCATCTGGAGTGCTTCAGTGGACTTTACTGGCACGTCACGGCTTATTGTCACTAGAACTTCCTTCTACTGGAGAAGTGTTATTACTGGCGACTGGAATGGTTCAGTGAAGACTTGACTAAATTGAGCCACTACTGGTAGAATCAACATGGCTTGTTTAGATGGCATCACCAGTTCACTTTCCTTCAGTTCATTTCTATTCTCCAGTTCACTGGTGCCTACCAGTTCATTGAGCCTTGCCATTTCCGCATCAATCTCCTCCTCTGAAAAAGGACTTGTCCTCAAGTCCTCAAGGTACTCATCCTCCAGGTACAACATCAGATCACCTACATTAAAAGTACTTGAAACTGCCATGTCTCCAAGTAACTCAACTTTATAAGCGTTTTCACCAAATTTATCCAAAATTTTGAAGGGTCCTTCAGCTTTTGGCATCAACTTGTTTTTCCGTCTTGATGGAAATCTTTCTTTTCTCAGATGCACCCAAACAAGATCACCTGGAGCAAAACTGGACTGTTTTCTGGACTTGTTTGCTCTTGCCTTGTATTCTTCATTAGTCTTTTCAATTTTAGCCTTCACATGTTCATGAATTTTCTTAATTTCTTTCGCTCTGGCCTCAGCTTCAATACTTGCCTTAGGTTCAATCGAAAATGGAATCAGATCAATGGGAGTTAAAGGATTGACTCCATAACAAATTTCGAATGGTGATTTCTTAGTAGAATAATTAGGAGCTCTGTTGAAAGCAAATTCTGCATGAGCTAGTTTCAGATCCAATCTTTTAAAGTTTTCTTCACCAATGTTCTCAACAGCATACCAATGGTTCTGTTAGTAACTTCAGTTTGTCCATTAGTCTGAGGATGATGAGACGTACTGAACATCAATCTGGTACCCATCAGTCTCCATAGTGTCTTCCAGAAATAACTCAAAAACTTGACATCTCTATCTGAAACAATTGTTTTTGGAATCCCATGTAAACGAACAATTTATTTGAAAAATAAGTTTGCCACTGCTGAAGCATCATTTGTAGTATTGCAAGGAACTAAATGGGCCATTTTTGAAAATCGATCAACAACCACCATTATAGAATCTTTTCCCCTTTGGGTTCTAGGCAGTGCAACGATGAAACCCATACTAAGATCTTCCCATGGCTGACTTGGAACTGGAAAAGGAGTATACAAATCCTTTGTGAAAAGTAGCCTTTGCTTGATGACAAGTTGGGCAGCGACCGATAATATTCTGAACATCCTTCAGCAAACTTGGCCAGTAAAAGTGTTCAGTCAGAATCTCTCCAGTTTTGTTAATGCCAAAATGACCAGCTAAACCTCCTCCATGTGCTTCCCTTATCAATAAATCTCTAATAGAACCCCTTGGGATACACAACTTTCCATTTTTAAACAAGAAACCATCTTGAACAAGAAATGGTCCTTTTTGGTTAGCTTCAGTGAAACGATCAGAAAAGTCTGGATCAGCAGCATATAATTCTTTTATAAAAGAAAATCCAAGAACTCTTGCTTCCAAAATTGAGAACAATGAATATCTCCTAGATAGTGCATCAGCAACAACATTAGCTACTACAGCTTTGTGTTTAGAAACAAAAGAATAAGACTGCAAATATTCTACCCATTTTGCATGTCTAGCATTAAGCTTGTGCTGACCGTTAATGTACTTCAGTGCTTCATGGTCAGAAAATAAAACAAACTGTTTTGGCTTCAGATAATGTGACCAGTGATTGATAGCACGAATAATTGCATAAAACTCTTTGTCATAGGTGCTATATTTTAGTTTGGAGCTATTGAGCTTTTCACTAAAATAAGCAACTGGACGCCCTGCCTGCACCAAAATTGCACTAACACCTACTCCACTGGTGTCACATTCTAACTCGAACAACTGATCAAAATCTGGCAAAGATAGAACTGGAGCTGAACTGAGCTTCTCCTTCAGTGATTCGAATGTTAGTTGAGCTGACTTAGACCAGTCAAATTACCTCTCTTCAGACAATCAGTAATAGGAGCCACAACTGTAGAGAAATTCTTAATAAACCTTCTATAAAATGATGCCAGTCCATGAAAACTTCTTACTTCAGTGATAGTAGTAGGAACTGGCCATGATCTGATGGCTTCCACTTTAGAAAGATCCATGGAAATACCTTCTTTTGATACTACATAACCAAAAAATATTACACTTTCCACCATGAAATCACATTTTTCTAATTTGCCATACAACTGGTGTTTTCTCAGTAATTCAAACACACTTCTTAAATGATCAACATGTTCAGCTTTAGATTTTGAATATACCAGAATGTCATCAAAATAAACAACAACAAATTTTTCAATAAGTGGCTTGAGAATTTCATTCATTAACCTCATAAAAGTACTGGGAGCATTAGATAAACCAAAAGGCATTACTAACCATTCATAAAGGCCTCCTTTGATTTTGAAAGCAGTCTTCCATTCATCTCCATCTCTCATTCGAATCTGGTCATAGCCACTTCTAAGATCAACTTTAGAAAATACACTGGAACCATGTAATTCATCAAGTATATCATCCAATCTGGGAATGGGATATCTATACTTAATTGTTATATTATTTATGGCCCTGCTATCAACACACATTCTCATCGAACCATCTTTCTTGGGAACCAGAAGAGCTGGGACTGAACAAGGACTCATACTTGCTCTCACATACCCTTTAACAACCAACTCATCCACCTGCCTTTGCAACTCCTTTGCTTCAGTTGGTGAACATCTGTAAGCAGCTTTATTTGGGAGGACTGAACCAGGAACTAAGTCAATCTGGTGTTCAATACCTCTTACTGGCGGTAAACCTTCAGGTAGGTCTTCAGGAAAGACATCAGTGTATTCTTTCAGTAGAGACTTCAGGAGACCGGGGACTCTAGTGAACTCCTTGTCTTCAGTACGCTCAAGCACCAGTAACATCATGACTGAAGTACCTTCAGTGAGTTCTTCTTCAACTTCAGTTTGTGACATAAATAAAGACTTATTGGGTTGGTCCTTCTTATTAACTTTTAATAACTCATTGGGTTTCAGCGAAGTCAAAGTGATTATCTTACCACTTACAAATAATGAATAAGAATTCATGCGACCATTATGAAACACATAATTATCAAACCATGGTCTACCCAACAAAATATGACAAGCATCCATAGGAACAACATCACAAATAACTTTATCTTGATAAATAGATCCAATGGAAAAAGGAATAGTAACTTGTCGATTAACTTTTACCTCAGATCCTTCACTAAGCCAATGCAACTTGTAAGGGTACGGATGCTTAACTGTAGGCAATTCCAGTTTTTCTACCATATAAGTTGAAGCAGCATTAGCATAACTCCCACCGTCAATGATCAGACTACACACCTTGCTTTTAACAATACATATAGAATGGAAAATATTTTCTCTCTGGGCAGTTTCAGCTACAACTTCATCAGGATGCATTACCCTTCTTACCACTAGCATCTCTCCAACATCTGCACCTATGCATGTCGCTTTAGTTTCATCTTCATCATACACTGGTTAGTCTTCTTCAGTGTCAACATCTGATGAGCTTTCAATCTCTTTAGTAGTGAGTGCTCGCTGGTTAGGACACTGTGTCTAGAAGTGACCAAAATCATGACACTTAAAACATTTTTTTCCAACTGGCTCCTTGAATCCTCCAGTTTCGTCTTCTTTACCTCTGAAGGACTGTTGACCAGTTGTACTGGGCTTCAGAACTGGTTGACTAACTGGTTGACTAGAACTGGAAGAAGTCTTAGTAAAAAGCTTGTACTGGACCTTCTTCTTCAGATGCTTCTCAATATGGAGAGCCAATTTGCAAGCACCTTCATATGTCCAGATGGGCTGCAATTCTATCTTCTTAGTAATAGATGCATTCAACCCACCAAGGAATTCCCTGATATACTCCACAACTTCTTTCACACCAGTTCTTCACACCAGTTCTTCAGCTTCTTTCACACCAGTTCGAGTCTTCAGTTGCTCGAATTCCCTGATATACTCCACAACTTTTTTTGAGCCTTGCTTCAGATTGTTCATCTGAAGATATTGATCTTGCTCTCATGACTGAGGAACAAATCTCTTCTGCATAACTTCCTTCAGTTTGTACCAGGTCTTGATTCTGCTTTTCCCTTTATAACTTCTTTCATCTTTCATATTATCATACCAGGATGAAGCATACTTTTTCAACCTAATAATGGCAACCTTAAAACTTTTCTTATCGTCGTACCCTTTTATCTCCATTATTCTATCCATCACCTGAACCTATTCAAAATAATCTTTAGGATTTGAAGAACCAATAAAATCTGGTGGATCTATTTTAATATCTTTAGTATCATCCTTATGTCTCCTATGCCTTCTTCTAGACTAATTAGACCCATCATCAGAATCACTAGAGGATCTATGAATACTATCAAATCTATCACTAGGATCTGGAGATTCATCATCCCTTTCACCTACAACACGTTACCTATTGAACCTTAAACCACCATCTTCTAACAAATTAACAACCCTACCAAGTATTTCTTGTAGATCTTCAATCTGCCTATCTCTCCTAGCATTATGAGCTTCTTCTAATGTCATATTTCTTCTATAAGCCATTAATACTTAACAATCAAACTCAACAATAACAGATCTAAACAATAGACAACCAAACAACAAAACCCACGGACAAAAAGATTAAGAAACCTTTTTTCTAACCTGGCTCTAATACCAATTTGATGTGTAAATCACGCGAAAAACTAAGCACAACGGAATTTAAAACGACTATTTTTGGTATTTTCTGGTTTTATATGAAAACAAACAACAAACAATACAATAAAAGTAAAAATGATAGATAAAAAATCCACCACCAAGACTCGTAAAGGCTAAGCCACCGGAATTAAGGATAAAGGAAACACTCCAACCCACCACTATGTTTGATAAAGGTCTAGCCACCACAAACACAGATAAAGGAGTCAAAGGTTTAAGACCTCACCACTATATTTGATAAAGAACAAGTCACCACAGATATAGATAAAGGGGCCACTCCAAACCACCAAGATCAAAGATCCATAAAGGTAAATGAAGACTTTGTAAGAAATAGAGGCTGCCCTATTAATTTCATTCAATTCAACATAACTTGTGTTCTTACAAGGAAGATGAGCCCCTATTTATAGATAACTACCTGCCTATGAATCATCGAAATTATAATAAGAATAATAAGGAAATAAAATAAATAAAAGGCTGGCACATGGTGGGGACAACCACTAACAAAATGGACCAATAGAAAAAGCACACATAAAACTTCTAGAAATATTCCTTTTGCAGTCGGGCCCACAAACCATTAGAAATAACATTGTCACACGTTCCTCTTTTTGTCTTTATCACAGCTGTCATCCACCTTCTCTTATTGGGTCCACCAAACACGTGACTTCAGAACCATTCTATTATTTGGAAATTGAAATATAAATCTGGAGCATTCATCTAGAGTGCTTCAGTACCACTGGAGTGCTTCAGTACCATTGGAGTGCTTTAGTGGACTTTATTAGCGCGTCACGGCTTATTGTCACTAGAATTCCCTTCCACTGGAGAAGTGTTATCACTGGCGACTGGACTGGTTCAATGAAGACTTGTCTAAAATGAGCCACTGCTGGTAAAATCAACATGGCTTGTTCAGATGGCATCACCAGTTCACTTTCCTTCAGTTCATTTCTATTCTCCAGTTCACTGGTGCCTACCAGTTCATTGAGCCTTGCCATTTCCGCATCAAAGACTCTACGTGATTGAAAGTGAGTCCGTCATGAGTGTAATATTGACCAAAGTGGGGGAGTAAAGAAGTATCGTTGTGGTTTCAGTTACGACGACTAAATTAAAAATTTATGATACCTTTAATGAAGATTTATTTATAAGGAGCTCAAATTTGGTAATTAATACTAAACTACTTGTGATTTATCAAAGTACGCGTATGGGATAAAATAATTAAATATATAAATAAATAAAAAATAATAAACTTGGGAAACTAAGTAGTAAACTAGTAAGTTCAGGGGTGATTAAAACAATATGAGAGCTAGAATTGGAAAGGTTTTGGTGAGCCACTGAGAAACCAACCTACGCTGATGAATGTCTTCTCCCTGGAAGATGTGGAGGCTGCAAACAATCTTAGAGTAGTGTCCAATGATTTCTTTCTGAACAACTACTTTGCTACAATTTTATTTGACTTACTTGGTGATTTTGCCTTCGTTTAACTTAATTTTTGAACTAAATGCGAAACATAGTTACTTGAAATACTCGATATAAGATTTAGGTTGAAAGTGACGAGTTTGTCGAACTTGAAACTTAAGCTATTTGTGAAAACTTTATACTTGGATAGTTATTGTAACAATTAAAATGGCTAATGGTGCCTTTATTGAACTTGATACTTGAACAATTTTTATAAAACTCGAAATGGAAACAGGTGAGTCATAGAATTTGATTTATTTGAGAAAGGATGTATCTTGACCATTGAGCGACCATACATCTCCTATAGGTTCGTTCATTTTTGGGATAGATATCTTAGGGACGTTACAGAAATTTGATTGATTATCTATAGTAGACGCGACGATAGCATACAATGCTAACATTCTTTGAACCCTTCAAAAAGCAAAAATGGTTATTTGTTAGAGACTTAGAGTCGTAGTCTAAATCATTTGAACAACATCTTATGAGTGCAACTGATAGAATACCGACTGCTCACGAATTCCTCCATGAACTTACTCAGGACGCAAAAGAGTTAACCCGTCCCGACTGTTGGGTCTTTTGGGTTTTATCAAAGTCATATTTTCTTTATAAACATGAAAAACGCAGCGGAAGAAATGAACCTTTCATTATGTTATATGTATTTAAAATCAAATTTTAACATATAAAAGAAAACCCCAAACAATAAGGATCCATGTATATGAATGTCATACAATCAAAATAACAACCATAGGGTGTTTAGAAGACTACCTTCTTCCAAGCTTATGAGAGGGTTGATATGAAGAAGATGATGTTCCTAGAAAGGCCAAGTCTTCAAGATAGAAGTACCTCAAGCTTGTATACCCCAAGTCTCCAACAAACACCCAAATATGCTAGGATTTAGACTTGAAAAACCCTTCTCCTTTTGCCTTGTTTGTGCCGAAATCAAGAGAAGAAAAAGAGAGAGTTTTGCACTTGAGAGTTGAGAGAACACTATAGCAAATGCATGTAACAATTGTGTGTTTCCAATGTAGCTAGTGGGTTATGTAAAACAAGCAAATGCATGTGCATTTTGGGTGGGGGTGGCCGGCCACAAGGTGAGACCACATGGGTCTCACCAACTCAAAATCCACTTGCATTTTCCTTTTATACAATATATATAAATGTATTATAACATGTTATATACCTTATGTAACATATTATGTATTATACATAACACACATAAGTGTTTATTTTGCCAAATAAACACATTCACATATTTCTCAAAATAAATTATCCATATAATTTATTTATATTTCTCAAGTGCATTTATTTAGAAACCCATTTCCTAAATGCTTCAAGTATTGATATTTATTTAAAGATCATATCATATAAATACAAATCATAAGTGTTTGTCTAACTTGTTATTGGGTATGACCTGACTTGGATCATCACATACTAGCCACGTCAATTTAATATGTGTCTTGGGCATCCGAAATTCCAACAATCTCCCACTTGCACAAGATTCATAGAATATTGACGCAAATAGCAAATACCGCCTAACAACGGTTTGCTACCCCTAATACGTGTGACGTAGTGCCATTCAATAACATCATCCCCTTCAAGTCTCTACTTGAAATGATTTAGGTGAATCGATCATTTTTCCTTTTGTCACATATGTCATGTTAAGTCCTAGAGACATAGAGTGATCATTCTCTATTGATTTAACTTTGTAACAGGCCTTAGACATCTAACTCTCAACGAATAAGAAGGACAAATCCCATTTCGACTACATACGTCTTTCACAATCACCTTATATCACAAGATCCTTAATGGAAAAGCAACTTCCAAGCCAGGCTTTTACACCTTCCAAGGTTGGAATATCATTTCCAAATAGAAGAATGTCATCGACATATAATACTAGAAAGGTAATGATGCTCCCACTGGCCTTCTTATACACACAAGCTTCATCAGCGTTTTTGATGAAGCCAAATTTCTTGACTTCTTCATCAAAACGACGATTCCAGCTTCTTGATGCTTGTTTCAATCCATAGATTGATTTCTTTAACTTGCATACTTTATTAGGATGTTTAGGATCGACAAAACCTTCAGGCTAATCGATATAGACATCTTCCTCAAGATATCCATTTAGAAAAGCGGTTTTGACATCCATTTGCCATATCTCATAGTCATAATGAGCGGCTATGGCAAATAATATCCTAATAGACTTTAGCATTGCCACGGGCGAAAAAGTTTCATCATAGTCGACCCCTCGAGATTGAGTGAAACCTTTTGCTACAAGTCTAGCTTTATAAGTAAGCAAGTTTCCATGCATATCGTGTTTCAATTTGAACACCCATTTACTTCCAACTACTTTGGAATTTGGTGGTTCATTAACTAATTCCCAAACTTGGTTATCATACATGGATTGCATCTCAGCGTTCATGGCTTCTAACCATTTGTCCGAATCCGATTTGGACATTGCATCATGGTAGGTGGTAGGTTCATCAGAAACCATCATATAGCATTCATCCATAAGAAATCCATATCTTTCAGGTGGATAAGAAGCTCTACCAGATCTGCGAACGTTTTGTGTGCCTTGATCAACTCCTTGATCATCTTCAACATACTTCTGTTGAAAGCTAGTGTCACCCAAGTGTGTATCTGTCAGTGGTTCTTGATCTTCTTCAAGTTCCACTGTTCTAGAACTAGTTCCTTCCATAAGGAATTTAGTCTCCAAGAACTCAGCCTTTCAAGCAACAAATACATTTTGCTCATTAGGATCGTAGAAATAATATCCCAAATCATCTTTAGGATATCCTACAAAGATACATTTAGTGGATCGGGGTTCTAATTTGCTTGAGGTATCATGTCTTACATAAGCCTCACAACCCCATACTTTTAAATATGACAAAGATGGAACTCTTCCATGCCATATTTCAAAAGGTGTTCTCTCCACTTTCTTGGTTGGAGCCATATTTAAAATTCGGGCAGCAGAGATTATGGCATAACCCCAAAATGACAGAGGTAGTGAGCTTTTGCTCATCATAGAACGAACCATATCTAATAGGGTTCGATTCCTCCTTTCAGACACACCATTATGTTGTGGTGTTCCAGGGGGAGTTAGTTGTGAGATTATCCCACAACTTTAAGATGATCTTGAAAAGCATCACTTAGGTATTCACCTCCTCTATCAGAACGAAGAATTTTTATTGTCTTGCTGAGTTGGTTTTCTACTTCATTCTTGAAAATTTTGAACACTTCAAAAGCTTCACTCTTGTGTTTTAATAAGTACACATAACCGTAACGACTATAGTCATCGGTGAATGTAATGAAGTATCTTTCACCATTCCTAGTCATTGGCTTAAAAGGACCACATACATCCGAATGTATGATACCTAATAAATCTTTTGCCCTTTCATTAGTGCCATTGAAAGGTGCCTTAGTCATCTTGGCTTGTAAACAAGACTCACATACATCAAATGAATCATTTGATTTTGTTTTCAAAAGACCATTCTTTTGAAGTGTTAGTACGCGATTCTTATTTATATGGCCAAGACGACAATGCCAAATATAGGTTTCACTTAAATCTAATTTAAGTTTCTTGGTGGTAGCTTGGTACATTGAGTTGTCATATGTTGTGCTTTCATGAACCAATTCATAAATACCATTTCTAGGCATGGCTTTAAAATAAAATACATCATTCATAGAAATATGGATATCATTGTTAACAAATTTAAAATCATATCCAACATGTCTTAAACGGGAAACTGAAATAATGCTCCTAGTTAAACTAGGTGCATACAAAACATTGTTCAATACAATTTCCAAACCATTTGGAAGTTTCAAAAGATAGTCTCCTTGGGCTTCAACTTGTACTTTCGCACCATTGCCCATAAAGAGACTAATGTCCCCCTTCTTGATGTTCCTTTTTCTTATGAACCCCTGTAACATATTACAAATATGAGTTCCACATCCGGTATCCAATACCCATATGTAAGAAAAAACAGTATTAAGCTCAATATATATCATAAATATTGTACCTGAGGTTTGCCGTGCATCCCTCTTAGCTTTCAACTCTTTGAGATAGGTTGGACAATTACGCTTCCAATGTCCTACCTCCCCACACTCAAAGCATGGGTCATTGACAGCAACCTTTTGCTTCTTCGTTTTTGGAGTATCCATTTTTGCCTTTCCTGTTCCTCTGTTGTTCCTTTTGTTGTTTCCCTTTCCTTTAGCAACATTTGCCTTTGGTCCGGGGTTGGCCCTTTTCTTTCCGCCTTCATTGATCATGTGAACGGATTGAACCTTTCCTCCCATGCTAGCCTCGGCCGTTTTGAGCATCCCATGGAGCTCGAAAACGGTTTTGTCCCATCCGTTCATGTTATAATTTAACACGAAGGTCTCAAATCTCTTAGATAAGGAGTTGAGGATCAAATCCGTAGCCAACTCGGTTGAAACGGGACAATTTAGCCTTTCTAGGCGATCAATGTAGCTTTTCATTTTAAGAACATAAGTTGAGACGGGTTGAGAATCATCCATATGACATGCATGAAGCGCTCGAACCGTTTCGAAGCGTTCAACCCTTGCCTTTTGTTGGAACATTTCCTTGAGTTGGGTAATCATGTCGTATGCCCCATGGTGCTCGAACTCCTTTTGGAGTTCGGGAGTCATACTCGCCAACATTATGCAACTAACTTGCACGGAGTCATCGACATATTTAACCCAATCATTGTAGGCATCAACATTTGTTTCTTCGGGCTCATCGGGAATAGGATCGTCTAGTATATAGGATTTCTTTTCATGCTTGAGAACAATTCTCAAGTTACGAAACCAATCCACAAAGTTGTTTTGGTTAAGACGCTCCTTTTCAAGGATGGATCTTAGTGAAAAATTATGGACATTTGGGTTGGGGTTGATTGGATTGTTATCGGCCATCTACAAGATTAACAAAGTCTTTATTAGTATTTTCGATATCAAATATAAATTTTAATTGTTAATACCCTTTTATGTCTCATGGACAATTAATAATTAAAATCTAGAATCCAATGTTATATTTAAATGATGGTTAGGTGACCTTTATCCCATTATTTAAATTAACAAGGTAGTCAACGTTTGACAATTGTAACATTTTACAATTTCTAGTGGTATGGGATCGGTTTTAACATCTTATGTTAAGTCGGCATGTTTAATCCCATCAACGCCTTTGGTTACCATGCTTCGGTGACCCTAATCACATGGCTTCCAAGTTAAGTTGTCTCACTTATACACACATGTAAATTTATCTATACAAATGGTTAGGTGACCTTTATCCCACAAGTATAATGAATTTACCTTAACTTATAAGTTCCCTCAAGGTAGTTAGGTGACCTTTATCCTACAAAGAGTTCCCAAATAATTAAGTGTTGTATAAAAGATGGCGTTTAAACTTGTTTTTAAAAGGGTCGTTTGAGTTTTTATATTCTAGTTAAAACTTTGTATCATGATGATAATTTTGAAATCCATATTTCAAAGTTCTTTTATAAAATCCATTTTTATAATTGTAGCCATTAACTTTTAATAAAACTCATTTTATTTTACCAAGTTAATGTCAATTTTAAAACCAATTTTTAAACTTTTATGTATGTCATTTAGTTTGTAGTTTTGAACATCCACATGACAATATTATCAAACAACCACACAAACATGAAAAACATAATAATAAGTGCACAACATTAGCCAACTAATTTGACCACACTTGTTAGCCGAAACAAATGTGTCAAAAGGTCTCAACCTAAGGGACAAAGTGACACAAAATTTGTGTCAATGAACTCCCACTTGATCTTGCATCCAAATGCTTCAAGTAATCTTTTGTGATGTGATTTGAATGTCTTTCTTCACTCTTCCTTTTGGCCTCCAAAACAGCCCCTAAACTCTTTAAAGCCTTCTTGGAGATTACATTTACAAGAAAAAATGCAACTAGTCTACTTATTACATTCCAAATGAAATAAAAAAAATTACATAACCAAATGAATGAAGAAAATCCTATTTAACTATTACAACCATTGAATAATTAAATAAAATACAAACACATTCACACATCACAAACAATCACAAGGTCTTTTGGCTAAGTTGTGACACTATAATACACAAACAAAAATCAACTTTTGATGCATACATCCATATAACCAGCTCTAGATGCCATTGTTGGGTCTTTTGGGTTTTATCAAAGTCATATTTTCTTTATAAACATGAAAAACGCAGCGGAAGAAATGAACCTTTCATTATGTTATATGTATTTAAAATCAAATTTTAACATATAAAAGAAAACCCCAAACAATAAGGATCCATGTATATGAATGTCATACAATCAAAATAACAACCATAGGGTGTTTAGAAGACTACCTTCTTCCAAGCTTATGAGAGGGTTGATATGAAGAAGATGATGTTCCTAGAAAGGCCAAGTCTTCAAGATAGAAGTACCTCAAGCTTGTATACCCCAAGTCTCCAACAAACACCCAAATATGCTAGGATTTAGACTTGAAAAACCCTTCTCCTTTTGCCTTGTTTGTGCCGAAATCAAGAGAAGAAAAAGAGAGAGTTTTGCACTTGAGAGTTGAGAGAACACTATAGCAAATGCATGTAACAATTGTGTGTTTCCAATGTAGCTAGTGGGTTATGTAAAACAAGCAAATGCATGTGCATTTTGAGTGGGGGTGGCCGGCCACAAGGTGAAACCACATGGGTCTCACCAACTCAAAATCCACTTGCATTTTCCTTTTATACAATATATATAAATGTATTATAACATGTTATATACCTTATGTAACATATTATGTATTATACATAACACACATAAGTGTTTATTTTGCCAAATAAACACATTCACATATTTTTCAAAATAAATTATCCATATAATTTACTTATATTTCTCAAGTGCATTTATTTAGAAACCCATTTCCTAAATGCTTCAAGTATTGATATTTATTTAAAGATCATATCATATAAATACATATCATAAGTGTTTGTCTAACTTGTTATTGGGTATGACCTGACTTGGATCATCACATACTAGCCACGTCAATTTAATATGTGTCTTGGGCATCCGAAATTCCAACACCGACTAATTGAATTTCGTACTATTAGTTTACCTAATGTGCCCTTGTGGCGAAGATATCCTACCATCTAGTAGTTGTCGAGATGCAAGGACTGGAACCTTTAATATTTGCACCCATTGCTGTGAACCCAACATGATAACGATCAAGAGATGTTCCCTGATGTCTAGAATAGATTGCTTATTCGACAGTCGAAGGTGCACATGTTTTTCAATAAAATAGATCATGCATCCGAATACCAACGGCTGGGAGCCGACGAGAAAGATACATCACACTAGGCTTTTAGAGCGCGTAAGGTTCACCTTGAGTCCTCGATTAGTTACCGAATTGACAAACAATCCTACAAGTTTCACGGACCTTTGGGATCCCGTTTGTAAGAGAAGTTATCCATAGTCTTCGTTGACGAAATCTTGACTTATTCTAAGTTGAGTTAAGAGTATAAAGCTAATCGGGGAAAGATATTAGAATTGCTAAGAAGAATGAATGTTAAACGCGAAGTTTCCGAGAGTGAGCCTTGACAAGAAAGAGTACGTGCCCAAGGACACGTTATAGATAAGAATGAAATTCATAAATGACATGTTATTGAGCCCGACGCAGAGAGTTAATTAGTAAGAAGTCTCACCTCGACACATTTGAGTCATGAACATGATGGGGCAAAGTCGATGCACCTAGATCAATTCGTGAGGGTTGCAGGATGGAATGATTCGCAATGAATATATAACAGTGAGGTTGTAGTGGAACATGAAATTTTTGTATTAAATACTCTTAACTAAGATAGTTGATTTATTTCACGATTTTGGGAAAATATTGAAACAAGTTCTAGGAAGAAGTTTAGGTACGTGTACAACATATTACTTTTGGATAGATTGTTGATATGAGCATACAATGCAAACACTTAAAAGTATGTTAGGAGACTATGACATAAAATTTTAGGTAGCACAGATTTTCACTTGTCATTTGCAGTAAACCTAGTACTATGAAAGTCCAATGTGCACCCTTTGAAACATTATCGAAGGAGAAAAGTTGATCTCCACTTGCATGGCAAGAAGTGTGAAATGGTTAGGTAACAAGTCCTACAAATTATAATGGAAACCGAAGGAGAATTTTTGGAACTTAAGGTTGATGACGTAGT
The DNA here is from genome assembly GCF_010389155.1 of Erigeron canadensis. Taxonomy (NCBI): domain Eukaryota; kingdom Viridiplantae; phylum Streptophyta; class Magnoliopsida; order Asterales; family Asteraceae; genus Erigeron; species Erigeron canadensis. The sequence goes on from NC_057768.1 coordinate 18,237,653, forward strand.
GCTACTTACATATTCTCACCCTAGAAGGGTGCAGTTATAATTACTGAGCCAAATAAGATGACGGAACTAGCTGACTCGATAGCATATTCTTTGAAACATTTACGGGAAACTAGTAGTATTTATCACGAGTTTCATGTATTTGACCTTATTAAACGTCTCGCTAGTGATCATCACATGTTCCTTTAGAAGGGATTCGATTGGATGACAATGTATACTATGTTAAGAAATCTATAGCGATGCGAGTCGAGAAATCAATAAACAAAGAAAAACAAGTATGTTATACTTAAGTCTATCGGAAATAACTTAGACGTCCAAGGATACTTGATTAAAGAGAGCATCAGATGTAGACAAAAGTATTCACATTTGCTCGTAACATACACCTTTTGGAACTAAAATTTTTACTAAAACGAATAAATTATGACATGACTTGAGAATTTAAAAGCAAGCGTGTAATTTGAACCTTGTGAGGTTCTCTGTATAGCTTGATACATGAAACTTACCTAGTAAACTTGACTTAGAGAGAAACTTGATGTTTGAAACTTAATGTGCGATTTGATGCTTGAACTTAATATGTGATTTGATACTCGAAACTTAATGCGTGACTTGATGCTTACCTAGCATGTGACTTCATGCTCGAAACTTAATGTGTGCCTTAATACTTGGAGTTCAATGAGTAGACTTGAGACTTGAAACTTAGCGTGTAGCTTGATGCTTGGAAACTTATAACTAGTACTTGAAAAATAATGCGTAATTTGAATTTCGGGACAAAATTTCTTTAAGTAGGGGAGACTGTAACACCCGTGAGTTGACCACGAAAATTTTTGAGTCAAAATAGAAATTTAAGTTTGAAAATGCGACCTCGTAATTGTTTATCGGCATTGTATTTTAAAAGCGACCTCATATTTTAAATCTAGCATCGTAATTGGGTCCAGCCTCGTATTTCATAAACGACTTCGTAATTCAACTTTGGCATCGTATTTTGGTAGTGGCCTCGTATTCGTGTCTGGCATCGTATTTAGGAACAAGCATGGAACCTTTATCTTACCCTACATATAAATAGTCTTATTCTCCTCACATTCTCATTCTCATCACTTTAGCCACCTAACAAAAACATACACACCTTGCTACCCCATTTTCCCTTACTACCTCATATTACTACCCCATTTTATTACTTCATAAACATCAAATATTATCGAAGTCCAACCTTATTTTGTTTAGATTTAGTTTCAAAAGTTGTATTATTATCTTCCAAATATCTCTACAAACATCTATTTTACAGATTTAAGATTTGTTGCATGCCGGTTACTTGCTTCTGATATTTTGCGTAGCTTAATCTTGATGCTAGCACTCTGGTGAGTTTCGTAATCCCCTTTTCACATGTTTTCATGGGGCTGAAAGGATACAAATCGTTTTTGGTAAAACGTATATATTTTGCTACTATATGATATGACTTTGTGCAACCTATTTTGGAAACGCTTATTATTACATATTTTGGATACATAATCGGTTTCACTTTTTGGCATACATTTGATTTCATATTCGCTTACATTATGGATACTTTAATGTTATCTCGATTATCGCTTGCTGTGTGCTAATATTATTTGTGTGTGCTTTAAGTGGTGGATAGTGCCATGTGCCTACCCTTGTGTATTCTACCACTGTCTCTGTGTGCTTTAGCCAGGTCATGTCTATGACTGTAAGCGACTTCATATTGGTATTGACTTAGCCAGGTCTTGGACCGTAAGCGACTTCATATTGTTATTAATACTAGCCATGTCATGTTTATGACTGTAAGTGCACGATTGATACAAACTAGTCATGTCATGTTTATGACTGTAAGTGCACGATTGATACAAACTAGCCATGTCATGTTGATGACTGTAAGTGCACGATTGATACAAACTAGCCATGTCATGTTGATGACTGTAAGTGCACGATTGATACAAACTAGCCATGTCATGTTTATGACTGTAAGTGCACGATTGATACAAACTAGCCATGTCATGTTGATGACAGTAAGTGCACGATTGATACAAACTAGCCATGTCATGTTTATAACTGTAAGTGCACGATTGATACAAACTAGCCACGTCATGTTTATGACTGTAATGGCACGCTTTGATATACATACTAGCCAGGTCATTTCTATGACTGTAAGGGCACGCTTATACGTATTCATACATCGTTACTCTCATATTCATACATAACGGCACAAACTAGTTTAAACAAACGTTTTCAAGTAAACAAACATACAAACTTACGAACTCACCAACATTTGCGTTGACGCTTTTTAGTATCTTTTCAGGTGTGCAAGTTAATCAAGTTAGAAGTGGCTAAGGAGGATAGCATGGTGGCCTTTAGCAGACTCAGACTAGGATTTGGAGCTGCATATCTGTGTGCCTGCTTGTTGCTTTATGTTTAGACTATGGCTTTATGCCTAAGTAAATATTTCCCCTGCGCGGGAGTTTATCTATGTTTTGTTGGATGTTAATTCTATTTTGCATGTTTATGTTTGGATTTATGAAATGTGAGTTAATTTGAGCATTCATTTAGACACTCTACGTAACATCCATGATGCGTGTACTATACATCGCATCGTTTTCCGACTTAGTCGGGGTGTGACAAACAACATCCCGTCTATTACGTTAGTAAAAGTCTACTGAATGCTCAGACTAGGTATTCACACTTAGAAAAATTAATACTGGCTTGAATAATGGCTTCAACTAAGCTTAGACATTATTTTGAAACACATCTTATCCATATAAAAACTAATTATCCCATAAAAAATGTGCTTAGAAAACCAGAATTATCAGGTAGAATGGCTAAATGGTCTGTTAAGTTAAGTGCGTTTAATATAACTTATGAACCTAGAACTGCTATTAAATCCCAAGCCTTAACTGATTTTGTGGCTGATTTTACCAGTGATTTACAACCAGAAGCTGATTTAGAAGTGAAGATGTTAACTGAAAATAATGAAAAGTGGATATTACATACTGATGGTGCAACAAATGTAAGAGGAATAGGTCTAGGAATCATATTAAAATCGCCACAGGGGGATATATTACCTCTATCTATTAGTTGTGAATTTACCGCCACTAATAATGAAACAGAATATGAAGCTTTAATAGCAGAATTAGAATTAGCTAAAAGTACGGGTATTAGATGCTTGCAAGTTTATGTGGATTCTCTGCTGTTAACAAATCATTTTAATAGGTCTTGCGTAGTTAAAGGTGAAAGTTAATGGCTTATTTAGAAGTAGTAAAAAATTTAGCTAAGAACTTTGATTCCTTTAGCATAGAACAAGTTCCAAGACGGGAAAATATAGTAGCAGATGCTTTAGCTTACTTAGGATCCTCACTTAATATCTCACCTGATACTAAAATACCTATAATAAAGATAATAAAACCGGCTATAGAAACTTTGCAAGTTAAAACAGTCGATGATCATGCGTTAGAAGAGTCCAGCTTTGGGGACAATTCAGAATCTTGGATTGATCCAATTTTGAAATACTTGCAAGAAGGAATTATTCTAGAAAAGGAAAGTTATAGAGCCTTTAAAACAAAGGTATCCTACTTTTCTATTATACAATATAGATTGTACAGGAAATCACTTGCAGGTCCATACTTAAGATGTTTGGAAAAAGAAGAAGCACAAGAGGTGATGAGAGAGATACATGATGGAGAATGTGGAAACCATTCTGGGGATAGGGCATTACGCGCTAAAATAGTCAGAACATGATATTATTGACCTACCATGGATAGAGATACAAAGGATTTTGTGAAGAAGTGTGATGGTTGTCAAAGACATGGTAACATATATAATCGGCCAGCTGAACCAATGTATCCCATTGTTTCTTCTAGGCCCTTCATGAAATGAGGGATGGATATAGTTGGACCAATGCCAAAGGCACCTTGTGGAAATAGATTCATGTTAGCAATGACAGATTATTTTTCGAAATGGATAAAAGCAGAAGCTTTTGTTCAAATAGAGGAAACAGAAGTAATTTCTTTCATTAAAAGAAATATACTTAGAAGATTTGGAGTACCAGCTGAAATAATTTGTGATAATGGCTCACAATTTATTGGAAGAAGAACAACCAAATTTTATGAAAGTTATGGCATCAAAAAGATTACATCTACTCCTGTTCACCCTCAAGCTAATGGTCAAGCATAATCAAGTAATAAGATTATCGTTAATAATCTAAAGAAAAGGCTAAAAGGTGAGAAGGGACTGTGGGCAGAGGAGTTGCCATTTGTACTTTGGGCTGATAGGACTACTGTCAAACATGCCACTGGGCACACACCATTCTCTTTGGTGTTTGGAACTGAAGTAGTACTTCAAGCAGAAATGATGGCGCCAATGGCAAGATGCAGTCTGCAGACAGATCAAGATAATAATCAAGCATTATTTGAAGATCTTGACTTAGTAAATGAGCTAAGGGAAGCTACAAAAATTCGCATAGCTGCATATCAGCAACAAGTAACAAGGGCGTACAATAAGAATATAAGAATCAGAAGATTTAAAGTTGGAGATTTAGTATTAAGAAAGGCTTTCAAAAATACTACAAAGAAATCTGACGAAAAGCTTGCTCCAAAATGGGAAGGTCCTTACTTCATACATTCAGAAGCAGGTAAAGGATCTTATTGGCTCCAAGAGCCAGAAGGTAGAATGATTCAAAGAGCATGGAATGCAATTCATCTTAAAGCTTACTATCAGTAGAAAATTGTTATTTTAATTTAACAATGAAACAAACTTGAGCGTTGGAGTGGCATTAGCCAAAACGGTTAATGTTTATTCTTGGTATGCATTTTGTCTTGATATTCTAGTGCAGGATCATCAACATTCAGGATCTTAACAAATAGAGATCACAAGCTACTACCCAAGGTACTGATCCTAAGTCAAGACAATTTCTCCTAAGTCTAAATCCTACAAATGGATTACAGCGGGTTGAACAAAAATTTCAATCCTAGGTTGAAGGGCTCACCTTCTCAAACGACGAGGTTAACTTTACACCTCATTTCGCCCGGGTCGCACGATATAAAACTCTTAATTGTGGGTAGATCCTCACAATTAAGACTTTACAAGGGGCTGTTGATTAACTTACGATCAACTCATTTGGTTCGTGATCATAAACGGTCACCTTAAAGAATAGGGATAGTCTCTCTATTAAAAATACAAACATTTGACGAAAAGAATTGGTCAATAAACTAACAAGTGGTTTAATACATGGATTTCCTTTTCAATGTCTTTTGTCTTGAAACAGGAAATTGGAATTCAATAAGTATTGGTCTTCACAAAGGTATGCAGTATTAAAGCTTTAAAATCTTTGTGATATGCAGGATATGCTCAAAGCATGGAAATAAAGGTACGTTAATATAAGCAAAACATTATTCCGATTAGCATTACTGAGTAGTAGTTTACAAAAAAAAACTATATATACAAACTACTAATAAAACTAGGACTAGTGGACTCAACCCATTTCGTTATTGTCCACACCTAACCCTAAGAGCCCTAAAACTATGAACCTCCTTCGAGAATCTCGTTAGCAATACTGGCATTAACCTCTGGGTACTTCTCCTTCAAAATCTTCACTACAGACTTCAGATAGACGATCTTGTCTTTAGTTTCCTTCAGTTCTTCACGAGCGCGATTGATTTCGGCATAAGTCTGATGATTTTCTCCTCTGAGAGCTTGGAAATCATCTCCCCATTTGTTGATAATTTCAATGGTGAGATCTTGCTGTGATAGGCAGATGGATTTGGACCCCATGAAACATGAGATGATATCTGAAAGAAGTTTGTTGTTCAGTTTTGACTGTGCATCGCAACGGTTGATAATCTCATCTAGATGCTGCAAAATAAAAAGGGATACAGAAGATAAGAAAAGAAGAACTAGCTTCATAAGGAAATATAAAGTTTGAAGTAAATCTTTACCTTGTTTTTCCAAATCGGGGTAAAAGATGAAGATGTCATTTCTAAAGGATAAAGTATTTTGAGAAGAAATTTTTTTGAAGATTTATGGAAAAGATAAGAAAGAGATTTATGAGGAGACTGTTGAAAGTAAAAAGAATTTAAATAGGCGAAGCGATAAGGAGTTATAGGAGACAAAGTGATAGGATAAACGTCTCATCCTTGCTGAGTAAATTAATTTTTACATCATTATCATTATGCTACTGTAGCTCTGCAACGCGCTTGTTGATCATTAAATTAAGGGGATATATAATCACAACTCTAGTTACAAAACTAGATAGGATACTTCTAGAACACGATTAAGAAATTTATATTTACTTGATGCAAAGTTAAATATAAATTTGGGGACAACTGTTTGGGGTCAGATTTTCCATAACTATGATCCTGACCAAAGATATTACTAACATAAGTTTATGTTGTACACGATAATACTTTTTGTACTTTGCAGGATCCTGAATTTAAGATCCAGGATATTCATAACATAGCCAACGGTCGAAAACAAGTGTCTACATTCATTCAGCTTTTTCAGCGAGAAAGTAAACAAATAATCTCAAGAAAATCTCAACGGAATTTGAAGAATAAACGTGTCAAGAAAGACTCAACGTCCATTTTTCAACTTCAACACGTTGAATAATTTCACACGGAAGATCCCAGATATTTTGGATAATTAGTTAGCATTTTACATTATAAATAACGAATGGTTAATCGAGATTAGGCTATCTGCTTACACAGTTGTATTCACACACACTCACTCACTGCATTCTTACTTTCTTTTTTGTTCATTAGCTCGATCAAATCACTCTCACTCTCGTTGTATTGTAATCAATCAAAATAATAAAAGAACTAAGGAGGGGTCAATTGCATCCTCCCAGGGTTTTTTACCTAAGATCACTTAACTGGATCAAGGGTTTTTGCTTGTCAACAAAATTCTGGTGTCTTTATTCTTTATCGCATTTCTTTAAGATTTCAGTGTTAATTTGCATTATTTTACATTATCTTCAACCGTTTTCTTAATTACTCGAAGTATTTCTATCTCAAAGATCTTCTTAAAACTCCTTTTAGCCTAAACTCTTAGTTTAGTAATTTTTGTTAAGAAAACTTTCCTTTTTTATTGAATATCTTTGAACACCAAACTGCACTTACAAATCTTCGGTTCTTGAGTTGTCTAAAATCCTTTCTAAAACTATCTTAGGTAATTTTTGACCGAAACAATGATTATGTATATGATATATCATATTTACCCTCCAACCATATGGCTCCAAATAATAACCTTGCAATTTGAATGGACAATTACATTTTTTTGAAAAACTCTTTTTGATGCCCTTACTCCTCTTACGGTATGTTCCACCACGATCACAAATAAGTAATACTCTAGAAACGTCATCCGCTGCATTTTTGTTTGATCTACCCTTGACTAGGACATAACGTAGCGACATTCCTGTTGCTTGCGCCCATTCCGTCAGTTCTTCGACTGAGTTGAACGACTATTATAAAAGAAAATATAAATCCCATGTTTTTATTGAGTAACTAAATACTTATCAAAAAGATATGTTGAATTATACCTCATTAGTATAAAAGGGAGTAGCATCGTAGTCAAAATTACTGCCCTCATCTGAGTTGTTATCGTTAGAATTATCCATCTAAAATATACAACATTATATATGTATATATATAAATCAACAAAATAACAATGGCCAATTTAACTATAAAATATACAACATTATGTACGTATCTTATATTTGGATATCGCTTTGAAATTTTACTATAAGTAGACATCATTCGTACATGCATATATAGGGCAGGAGATAATTAAGAGCAGAAGGGGCGAATGGCATATGGGGCGAAATTGGCCCCTTTTGCCACCGATAGTTTCGGATAAAAGTGACATAAAGGTGATTTACAGTATCGGTAAAAACAGTATGGGTAAAAAAGGTATAGGTAAAAGTGACATAAAGGTGATAGGGTAGGGGTAAAAGTCTAGACTCATATGGGGCGAATTTCGCCCCTTCTGCTCTGACGTCTTAGGTTGAGTTGACATAAAGCTGACACCGGGTGATTTAAATTGATAGGCCTCTTCTGCTCAATATTTTCGCCCCTTCTCAAGGATGTCAATAGCAAAAAAGGGTGCCTTATAGGAAGCCCTCCATGTATCGCATGATGCATAATTTATATATTAAACTTAGTTGGCATTTTTAGTTAACTGTCACATTGGAATATAGCTTGTTTGTCAGAATATCCTATATTTTATTTATTTATTCAATAATAATAATAATAATAATAATAATAATAATAATAATAATAATAATAATAATAATAATAATAATAATGTATTTGTGTGAAGTTTTGAATTTAAATTAAACTTCTTTTTATATGCATCTATTAATTAATAACTCATTTTATATAAAATCATTATTATTTTAATTAGTAATAATGTTGATGTCAATATATATTGTTATATTATCCTCCAAATTTGGTGATATATTTTTTTATTTGTATGACAATATTGTAAGAGTCGTCTGTTTATTAAATTTTATCATAATTATCGTTTCATTCAACGTATCGGCCGTTGGTCAGGGATATCCGTGAAACATAGACTCGAATCTAGGCCTTAAACTTTAACATGTTAATAGTTATCAACCAATTACTTTAATACATATAATTAAACAACACATTGTAAATCTTATAACATAACTATTTTAGAGTTGTTATAGCAGTGCAAAATTATATTTTTAGCATTAGATTTGTGTGGATTTTCATATTTGTAAAACTAAATATATTACCAAAAGGTTGTTCATAAAATAAATCTCTCTATGTATAAATATAAGGGTTTTGATCATTTGAAAATTAAATTTTTCGTGAAAACTAGAAAACTGTCAAAACACGTTGTGTTCTGAAATTAACACAATATGTTTTTAATATGTTTTTCGAAAATACATTGTGTGAAGTTCATATCATAGTGTGTTTGAACAATTTTCTGATTTACAACGCTATCAAAAACACACTGTGATTAAACTAACACAACGTATTTTAGATTACACAATAAAAAACACAATTAAAATACATTGTGTTAAATTCAGATCACAGTGTGTTTTGACAGTTTTCTAGTTTTCACAGAAAAATTAGTTTTCAAATAAACATTTCACATAAGTATAATATTAAAAGTTATTCTATAGAAATAAAATTAAAAATAATACCATATGTGGCTAAGGGGAAATTTCAAAATCAACAGTTTGATGAGTTTCATCAGTGCAAATCAGTAAAATTAAAAAGGTAGAAAGTTACTTTTTTCAAAAAGAATATAATGTATGGGAATGGGTTCGAACTTCCATCCTTCGATCAAGAAAAAAGTAGCAAGCGTTTTAATACCCACTGATCTATCATTACTGTGTTTTATAGTTTCCTCACATAATTATATAAATCTATATGAAAAGTGATACCTAACAATACCGCACCTGCCGCCACCCATCCTCGCCATTGTTATTACGCTACATCTAGTAAGAATTTACAAATGAAGGTTGATATTATTTTTAACTTCATATACTCTTTCTATCAAAACCATATAATCATGACTAAAAATAATACTCTCATTCAAGGAAACCGAATATCACATGTGTATAAGAAAATAGGACTATTTTTGTCACTTGTATCTATGTGTATTAGTAAAGTAAGTGAATAAAGGACCAAATATATAACGAAAAAATATATATACGCATATATCCAAAGACAACTGTATCACCCCTGGTATCCACACTATTATTATCGTTCTTGTAATGACACTCCTTTTCACTCTATCTTTCTATCTCCATGTCTAAAAATTCTATAAAATCTCCTTTCCATTATTTTTCTCCTTGATCACCGCTCATTCTTTCTCTTTCTTCCATAAATAAAACCTACCTATCTTTTTCATTTTTCTCCCAATTCCATTCCTTTCTTCCATCAAAACCCTAAAATTACACACACACACACAACTCTGAATTCTTCTTTTTTGATTGATCTACACTTGGAAAATGACCAAACCCTTTCTGGGTTTGTCTATTCACCCCTTTTTACACATACCCATGTTGTTGTTTTTCTCAATTGCACTTGTTTCAGTTGAATCTCAGCCGTCAGATGATGCATCTGTGATGTTATCTTTAAAGAAAAACCTTAGCCCACCCAAATCACTTGACTGGTCGAACCAAGACCCATGTAAATGGCAACAAGTTCAATGCTCCAGGGATAATCGGGTCACCCGGATCCAAGCTGGTAATCAAAACTTAAAAGGCTCTTTACCGGACACACTTAACAAACTCACTGAGTTACAAGTTCTCGAGTTTCAGAACAACCAACTCACTGGGCCGCTTCCGAGTTTATCCGGGTTATCTCAGTTGCAGAGGCTTTTACTGGATTATAATAACTTTAGTAAATTCCCATCCGATTTCTTTAATGGTATGACTTCTTTGCAACATGTTTATCTTGATTTTATAAGCTTTGACTCATGGGCTATTCCTGATAGTTTAAAATCAGCACCTAGTTTGCAAGTTTTCTCCGCCACGTCAGCAAATATTACTGGTAAAATCCCTGATTTCTTAGGTGGCCTTACTACTGTGCATTTATCTTTTAACTATCTTGAAGGTGAATTACCCGGGTCGTTTTCGGGTTCTTCTATTCAAAGTTTATGGCTAAATGGACAAAAAGGTAGGAATAATTTAAATGGGACTCTTGACGTGTTACAAAATATGACCCAGTTGACTCAAGTCTGGCTTCACGGAAACCATTTTTCGGGTCCTTTGCCAGATTTTTCGGGTTTGACTGAGTTGCAGAATTTGAGTTTGAGAGATAATAGCTTGACTGGTCCGGTTCCGGAATCGTTGTTAGGGTTGCAGTCGTTAAAAGTAGTGAATTTGACTAATAATCTGTTTCAGGGACCCACTCCTAATTTTGACAAGGCTGTGGCTGTTGATATAGGTGGGATTAATAGTTTTTGTTTACCGGACCCGGGTGTTGCTTGTGATGACAGGGTTAATAAGTTGCTGATGGTTGCGAAATCGGTTGGTTATCCTCATACTTTTGCTGATAATTGGAAAGGCAATGATCCTTGTAATTCTTGGTTAGGAATTACTTGCTCTAATGATGGGAATATTACTGTGATCAATTTTCCAAGAATGGGTCTTACCGGTAGTATTTCTCCTAGTTTTGCGGCCATTAAATCCTTGCAAAGGTTGATTCTTGCAAGTAATAATCTTTCTGGAACTATACCTGAAGAGCTTAAAGATTTGCCTAATTTGATAGAGATTGATGTTTCAAACAATCAACTTTATGGTCGACTCCCAAGCTTTAAGGGAACTGTTAAAGTGAATACCGAAGGGAATCTTGATATTGGGAAGGACGGGCCTAGTGTGACACCGATTTCTCCTTCTGGTGGTTCTCCAGGTAGCACCACAACTAAATCTAATGGCGGTGGTGGGAAAAGTTCAAACACCGGGGTGGTCTTGGGATCTGTTGTTGGTGGTGTTTTTGCAGTGTTTTTTGCAGGGTTAATAGGTGTTTGTGTCTACAGAGCTAAACGAAAGCATTCTAGTGGTGTACCTTATCAAAACACAATGGTGATTCATCCTCGCCACTCTACTTCTGATAACGATGGGGTTAAAATTACAATTGCGGGCTCAAGTACGAATGGTGGACCGAGTGAAAGCTTTAGTCAAACAAGTAGCGGGAATGGTGACATTCATGTCGTTGAGGCTGGCAATATGGTGATTTCTATTCAAGTTTTGAAAAATGTCACCAACAATTTCAGCAAAGATAACGTACTTGGAAGAGGCGGGTTTGGGACTGTTTACAAAGGGGAGTTACACGATGGAACGAAAATTGCAGTTAAGAGAATGGAATCAGGAGTGATGAGTGAAAAAGGGCTTGATGAGTTTAAATCAGAAATTGCAGTTTTAACAAAGGTTAGACACAGGCATTTGGTGGCACTTCTTGGATACTGTTTAGATGGAAATGAACGGTTGCTTGTTTATGAGTATATGCCTCAAGGGACATTGAGTAGGTTTATATTTGATTGGGAAGAAGAAGGTTTGAAACCACTTGAATGGACAAAAAGGTTGATAATTGCTTTAGATGTTGCTAGAGGTGTTGAATATTTGCATGGTTTAGCACAGCAAAGTTTCATTCATCGAGATTTAAAACCCTCTAATATTCTTCTTGGTGATGATTTGCGTGCTAAAGTTGCTGACTTTGGACTTGTTCGCCTTGCCCCCGATGGAAAAGCTTCGCTTGTGACAAGATTAGCTGGAACTTTCGGGTATCTTGCTCCCGAATATGCAGGTGACATAATCTTAATTCTTATTTCATTAATTTTATTTGCTATCCTATGACTTCTTTGTTCTGACATTGATGACAATGATTCTCTAGTACGTACTTGCATAGATGTGCACAATTCAAAACGGACAGTAATGTTGTGGGTGTCTGGATGTTTGTTGTAAAAATTCTAATTTGACTACGGCGATTTGTAATGTTGTGGCAATAACAAGTAATTTAATGTCTGATTCTTATTATGACTACTAACCTGGCCCTCTTTGTCACCCACATTTTTCGTTGTTAATTAAACCCAAAAGATTTAAGTAGTGGAAATATATGCAATTATTCAGCATCACATATTTAGTTTTAAACGCATGTACAAGGACCTACTTCCAGACTAGACATCTATTGGCAGAATCCCTTCTCGTCCTCAGTTTTTTGGTTTGTTCAAATGTTTCAATTGCGACATGTAATTTAAAATTGGATTGTTCACTTGTGATTCTAGTGACGGGCAGAGTAACTACCAAGATTGATGTGTTCAGCTTCGGGGTTATTTTAATGGAACTTATTACCGGCCGAAGAGCACTAGACGAAACACAACAAGAGGACAGTGTTCATTTGGTGCCATGGTTCCGTCGTATGCACATAAATAAAGACACCTTCCGTAAAGCCATTGACCATAGCCTCGCTCTGGATGAAGAATCTCTAGCAAGTGTAAGTACAGTGGCAGAACTAGCGGGGCATTGCTGTGCCCGTGAACCTCACCAGAGGCCCGACATGAGTCATGCAGTGAATGTTCTCTCTTCCCTAGCTGAGCTCTGGAAACCCTCTGAGCCTGATCCTGATGATATATACGGAATCGACCTTGACATGACTTTACCTCAAGCAGTGAAGAAATGGCAAGCGCTAGAGGGCATGAGTGGGTATGACAACTCATCGGTTATTGGAAGCAATGATAATACACAAACAAGCATACCGACCCGACCATCAGGATTTGCAGAATCGTTTACTTCAATTGATGGACGCTGAGGGTCTAATAATTGGGTTCTTTAGGTACCAAAACTTGGGATTGGTTTGTTCATTCTTTCTGATGCTTGTTTATTTTACTGCTGCTGTCTTTTGTTAAATTGATGAGATGGTTTTTGTGTTTGTATTATGGATAGTTTTTTTTTTCTTTTTTAACTTTATGCTTGTCAATGTTTGATCTAGGAAATTAAATCCTTGCAATGTTATTAGCTTTTCTTTAATTAAAACCATAAACTAAACCTTCTAAACTGCAATGAGTTTTAACTTTTAATTTTTTTGCATTCTTATAAAATGCACTGCAAAATAGCAGTGAATCCTTCAGATTTTGACCATGAAAATGTCACTTTACATTGCTTGGAACTTGGAAGTTCAGATTAGTAAGTTACTGCCCATGTTAAGTATATTGCTTTAAGTTTGGATTGTATTTCTTTCTTTATTTATATATAAGTTGTACTGTATGCGCAGCTGTAACTTGCAGGTGTCAGTGGATTTGGTCACTATCAGCATGCTTAAGTACACGATAAAGTTTCTTAATCATATACTAATTTTTAATTTAAAGATGGTCAACCATAGGCAAATACTTATTTAGTAATTAAGTAATAATAACAATAATAAAAAATAAAAGTGACCAGCATATCTCCCTTTCCTACTCCTATGTTTCTGTGTTTTTTTATAATTCAGAAAGTCTGGTGGATTTACCCGGGAATTACGGAATCTTTTTCAATTTAATAAACCAACGTATTGGTTTTAGTAAGAAATTGTGGTTCAAATAAACTAATCAAAGTGAAATAAACAAAATATGAGTAGTTTTTTTCTCTTAACTAGCTAATCAATATAAAAACTATTGTTAACAACAAATATTTAAATAATTATGCTATATGTATTGATGATTATTGCAATTTGATAACAATATACATAGGTTTCAACTTTTAAGATACCAATATCAAAACCGAAGTTCCATTGAGATACTCGTAACCACTATCGTCATGAACCATACAATTTATTGAACTTGAATGCTAAATCTTCAAACCAAGTCATGTTTAAGCTCAAACAGTAATATTCTGCATACGTTGTAGCATCAATTGAATTATTTTCCAAATGCTTTTAGTTTGTTGACCTATATGAACCCAAAATACAATTTAGTGCAAATACATCTGAAAAGCAAATATAAAATTGATCAGGTCAGTGACAGGTGCCGATTGTTTGAACCTTAATTGATCAGTTCAGTAACGATTGAGATTAGAGGTCACAACTACCGTAACTCTTGAGAATTCAGTGCAAACCTATCAAGTTTTTAGCGAACCTAAGGTGACAATGGTTGTGGGGTAAAAGTGATTGATTGAATGTAGGTGTAATGAATAGAATGTGAGATGGAAAGTTGTCTTGGAGCGTGTTTAGGTGAGTCATATTTATATGAGAATATTTGGAAGGGTGACAAGTACTTTCGGAGATTCGTATGTTGTCAGTTTCATTTTTCTCGTAAAGACTGCGTATATCCTTCACAATTTACAAATATATATATATATACATTGGTCATGTCATGTGAATCTTATTAAAGAGACATTTATTCATACATGTACTCGTTCTATATGCACAAGATGTATTACTTGCCAAGTTCATGATGTGTGCTTTATATGTGCTCATGACACATTACTCGAGCATTGACATGCATGTTACTCGAGCATTGAGATGTTACTCGAGCACTGGCACCTTAATTGAGCAGCAGCATATGTAACTCGAGCAACATAATATCTCATTAATTACTCGAGCAAGAGTAACTCGAGCAATCGACATAACTCAAGCAAGGGACGTACATGACTCGAGCAACATAACTCCGCCCACACATAACTCACGCAAGAGAGAAGTAATTCGAGCAATCACATAACTCGAGCAATACTTATTTCTTGAGCAACGTCGCTCGAGCCATGACTTCCATGCACTACAAAAAAAATCGCTATTTAGGGACATATTTAGAGACAAGTTGAGCGACAGTTTTCCTTCTCGCAACAGGCTTAGTAACATCTAGTTTATCAGGCTTAGTAACATCTAGTTTATCGTCGCTATATAAGAGTTGCAAATTTTGGTGACATTTATCATCATGTCGCTACTGTTGGAGACAAAATTTGCAACATAATGATGTACGTCACAAAATTTTGCGATGTCAAAAGCTATGTTGCTATGTGCGTTTCAAATTTTTTTGCAACACCAGAAACTTTGTTGCTATATATACCGCTATTTTTTGTGACATATGTAACTGTATTGCTAATTATGTCATTATTTCGAGTTGTCTCTGTTTATGTTACTATATGTGTCATTAACTTAAAACAGTGATATAGCTATATGTGATTTATAATAGGAAATAGTATTATATAATACACAATCCAAATAATAGATTAAGTATCTAACCAACGATTTATAAAAGCTTTATTAAATGGACAAATGTTTGTTGTCAATGGTACGGTGTATGAAGGAGGAGAAGTTTATGAGGCTTTGGTGACACATTACAAGAACTTCTTAGGTACTAAAGATGTGACCTGTCCGTTCAACTGTGAAGGGCTCTTTACCAAGGTGATGTCTGAGATCACCAAGATTGCAGCGCCCCAGGTCGATCTCACTCCAATTACATCTGAGATTGATCGGTTGAGGTGCAGTCTGGATACACTGGCCAGCAAAGTGTCTGAACATTCAAATGCTATATCTGATCTGACCACTGAAGTTGGCAAAGGAAGGGAGGTTGTTTCTGAAGGTGTTAAGGAAGTCCCTGCAACTAGGCTCTCTCTAGATGATCTCTCAATACTCAAACAGATTTTAAAGAGTCAAGAGCTGACAAGTGGAAATGTTATGACTCAGTCTCAGAAGATCAATCATCTGTGGAGGACAGTTCGCATGATTTGCGGAGTCTTCAAAGAGTGCAAGACAATGCAATCATGGCAGCCTCTAGATCGCTTGCCCTCTAGTCATGCAGATTTTGAAGCCATCAGACAAGGACTAGATGCTGCCAAGGGGGAAAGGTCTGTACATGCCCCTCGCACTCTTGTGGAGACTTCAGGAAAAAGGAAGGAGTTAGTGGTGGCTACCAGTACTGAGGCTGGTGAGCAGGAGATTGAGGTGTTTGATGATGTGGTGAAGGGGAGTGTTGATAAGAGAAAGGCCATTGCTGATGAATCTATGGAACCGGCCACCGATGCACCAATGTTGGAAACTGGCAATGTTGATTTGTTGCCTCCAGTTACTGAAAGCGAAAGTCAGAAGTTAGCAAGAGTGGGATACCTGGTCAAGGAAAGAAAGAAACAAATGAAGGTGAGCCAATTCGAATCAAGAAGAAATTTTCCAACCCCTCTTGTTGATATCACTGATGCTCAACTCCTTGGCTTGACACTTGTTGAATACAAGAAGATCAAAGAAGATCCAAGAATAGTCACTGCACTGAAGGAGATGCTTGAAGTTGAACTGGACAAACACTACCAGGATGATGAGGCTGAACTGGATGCTAAGTGTTTGAATGTGTCGGTGGAGAAGGCCAGAGAGATCAGGTCTGAAGGGATTCTCAAGAGGACTGAGCAGGTAAAGAAGGCGGTCACCAAAGTGTTGAATCCACCCAAGTCCAAAGGAAGAAAACAAAAGGCTTTGCCAAGGGATGCAAATCTGAGGACTTGGGTAGAACCATCTGAACCCACAACTGATGATATTCGAGCTGCTACACAAAAGCTGAGCACGAGCAAAATTAAACTGACAAATGAATCTGAAGCTCGCACATATTTGTCAGATGTACAGCGTCGAAGGCACAATAGAGGCAAGATTACTGATGTTAAGGTTTCGATCAAGCCTGGTGCTAAGCATTTTGTTGTTGAGGTACAATACTTTGGTGGACCTAAGAGAACAACTGAGAACCCGGATGTCCATCAGTATGGTCATTCCGAACATGTAGAGATGTTGAGGTTACTGGAAGGAAGGCAGAAGAAGAATAAGGTTGAAAAAGGCTGGGAGTACGTATTGCAAAATCTTATCAAGTTCAAGGAAAACATTGAAGAAAGATTAGGCCTTGATCTTGAGGACACACAACCAATTTCATCAGTCACAAAAAGAAGGAAAACTGGCGAAGGGCCATCTGTTTAAGTTTTCCTTCTAACTATCTGCTTGTATTTTTGTTTACTTTCTTGTAACTTATTTGTAAATTTTGTGTATATACAAGTTGCCAGATTGTAACTCACAAGTAAGATATCTGATAAGATCTACAAACAATTAAAACAAAATCCAAGACATTTGATGATCTATAAAAATGTCTTGGAAACTTAATAGATTTTATCAAACTCAGGTATTTCAAACTTAAACTTGTATAGAAACAAGTTTGAAAATACCTGACAATATTTCAGGACAATTAGGGGGAATTTGTTAGGACCAGTTTAAGCTAAACTGGAGTTCTCCAGCGACATCTGGAGAGCATGCGGAATTGTCCGAAATATTAGAAGTCAAGTTGCATTGTACAGGTTTAGCAACTGATGACTTCCTCCAGTTGAGATCAGATGACTAGAATCTGAAGACCTTCCAGTTGAAGTCAAAGACAACAAATGGAAGACAGAGATTGGCAATGGCAGCGAAGCCCAGTTGACAATCTACCAGATCAATCAACTGGAGAATCCTCCAGTGTAAATGCTCTTACAAAGCTTTACACTGATTACGAGGAGGACCTTTTACTCTACATCCTTTTAACCGGGCAATGATATTGTCTTTGGATAAAGGTGCAAAGATGTAGAGTGGTTGAATAAAGTAACCTTTTGTCTTACTTTATTTAGCACACACAAAGGATTATTTAAACAATACTTTTGTGTGCTGTCAACCATATTTGTACGTCGAAGTTGAGATCCCCATGCTCAATCTTCGACTATAAATAGAGGTCCTTGCACAAGCATTTTTAGTAACTTTGCAAATACATATATTCTGCAATATTGGTGAACTTGTGCAATATTCTCTCAATCGCAAAAAGGAACATTTCACAACTCTAAGTGTTTCGATTGTTTAGGAGAATTTCCAAGTTTAGATCAATTGTAATTCATGGGTTGTTAGGATATTTACATTCATGTATTATCTTGGTTCCGCAACAACCTTGTATTTTATTTAAACAATAAATAAATAAAATACACTTGAAAATTACATATTGTCTCACCAGTTTACATACTTGTCATTTATATTATTGCAATGTATTAATTTACATATTCTGTCACCTTTATACATTAACTCCAGTTAACCTGGTACACGATCAATCTAAACTGGTCATATCCAGATTAATTGATCGTGTTGCAAAGTTCACTCACCATCGACATAGAGGTGTCTTCAGCACCCATCTAGTAATAGTTGGGACTTACAAAATGTATGGAAATGTTCGAATGGTGTAGAGACTGATTTTTCTTCAAAAGTGGTTTGGGATTCATTGAGACGGAAACAAGGTGAAGTCGATTGGGTTAATGTTGTCTGGTTCTCACAATGTATTCCACGTTATGCCTTTCATTTATGACTGGTTTTTCGAAACAAATTGAAGACTCAGGATCGTATGAAGGCATGGGAGGTTGGGAGTGAGACTAATCTGAAGCTCATGTGTTGTCCCCTATGCAAAACGGGGATAGACTCTCGCTCACATTTGTTTTTTAAATGTCATTTTTCGTTATAGGTTTGGAGGAAGATAAAGGCATTGGCAAATATGAATGATTTGTCGGAGTCATGGGAAGATATTGCAAAATGCCTCTTTTATAGATCCAAACAAAAAACTGTTGAAAGTGTGATTAGTAGGATCCTTGTTGCAGCAGCCTCTTACTTTATCTAGCAAGAACGGAATGAAAGATTGTTTACACAGAATTCGCGTAGTGTGGAAGTCATTGTAGAGCTAATTATTCGCATGGTTCAATTGAGGCTAGTCACCATTAGATTCAAAGGCCAAAATAACTTGCTAAAAGAATGGAAAGTTCCAATGCAAGCTGAAGACGTCTCTGGCTGATTGTTTTTTTTGTTTCTAGATTGGTATCATGTTTAATATTGATTATGACAATTGGTAGTCTAGCTAGGCTAGTTTTCTAAATGTGTTTGGCATGTCATTCACATTAACTAATGTAACATTCTGTTACATTACTTGTACTTATGGTTTGTTTATAATAGAATCATCGGGGTAACCTTTTACCCAACTAATAATAATCTTGGAAGGTTCAAACCTTCAAATTTATCACTACTGATAATAAAATTCAGAAATTAACTAATGTATGTTGGTATGAATGATAGTCTTGAATAATAGTCTTGAATGTCTTGAATAATAGTCTTCACAACTTCTTATCCAGCCACGACACCAAATAGCCTAGCCTCCCTGCATCAAAAGGTCAAAACATGGATTAAATGAAAAGCAAGTTGCAAGCAAAAATAAATTCTGAAAAATATATTCAAAGACCAACCATTTGGAAATGTATCCAAAGGTCAACAAAGACCAACCATTTGAAGAACATATTAACCCGTTTTCCCTGCCAACAAATATGAACCATACACAAAAAATAATCTATATACCAAACTATTTCCATTTGCCGCAGCGCCATAAGATCTGACTGAGGCAGACTAAAGGTGACAAACCAGTAATTACACATTTACACCACATGTTAAGAGTTTGTAATCAGCGATTAAGACTTGTCTAACAAAGTATATATATAGACTGTTTCATAATAAATGTGATGGGGCTCATATCAAAAAATGAATATAAATAAAGAGGACAAACCGGCATAGCTGAATTCATCATAAAAATCAATTAAGGTTGAAAATCCAAAATGATCCAGTCTAAACGGGTCAAAAAGCAAACATAAACAAAAAGCTCATACACTTATCCATTCTAAACGAGTCAAACATACAATGATCCAGTCTAAATGGGTCGGAGCCTATTCTTGATACATACAGCATCCATATAATACAGTCAATGACAAGTCAAGTTGACACAACAAAGCCTTATTAGCATGTATCAATAAACATGTAAGCAACTTACTGGTACTTCAAAGAAGAATCACCACCCAGGCAAGAACAAAAGCAACAAGTAAAAGATTAATACTCATAAGTAAAAATTATAGAAACATACCTCCCACATCTTACTATCGACGTTGAATTGCTTCCAGAATTTGACGTTGCGCCTTTCCAATTTCCTGAGCAACACTCTTCCCAACTTCTTGAGCAACAGCCTTTCTTACCTCAAGGGCGACCTTTCCAATTTCTTGGGATACAAGTTGTCGAACTTCTTCACTCATTCTGTTTCTTATGTTGTCCTCAAATGACGATTGATAATCAAGAACCTCATCCAGCTTTGTAGTTTGTTCATCTTGTGTGGATCTTAGTCGATTCTGCTCCTTTTCTAGAAGTACTAGTTGTGTTTGTTGCAGCTCGAGCATTGATTCAAAATGAGTTGATTTATTTGAAGAAGTAACAGAATGCTCATCCATGTTGTTTCCCCGAAGACTAAGCTCATCAACCCCGGAACCCTCACCATAAACTCTCCCATTCTTTATTCCAACATGTTCAACCCATCTTGCATATGACTTCGATACGTCCCCCGTGCTACCACCAACAGAATCTTCTGTACCATATTTTTCATTATATCCTACCTACATTTGAAAAAACTTATCTAAAATTAGTAAAAGTAAAGACTACATAAATAGAAAAATCTTAAAAAGAAGCTGGCCTGGTAATAAGTATTTAAATGGTAGTCCAGAATATATAATGGCCCATATGATATAGCATGGGGTAACATAAAGTTAAAAAAAACACACGAAGTTGCAATAGCTTTATAATATAAGCTGATTAATACATATAGCCACACTTTAATAAAAATGCATATTTCAAAAAATAATTGTAATATCATTATAAATATTAAAAAGTCAATCGTACCCAAGTTTCTTCTGACTTAATATTTAATAATCTTGACACTGCCGCCAAAGTAGAATATTTTTCACATCCTTCATACAGTGGCTCATCTGCCTTAGACAACAAGTCATTAAACTTTTTAAATTTAGGATCAGGGGGTTTGTCTGACTTGGAGAATGAATGTTTTGTTCTTCGGGAAATGAATCATTAAACTCTAGGTGATGAAATTCTGATCTTGCTACATCAATGACCATGTTATGAACAAAACTCACAGCTTTGCCACGGGCAGGTGGTTTTTGCACTAGTTCATGTTGCTCTCCGTGTGAGGTCCATACATAATAATCATCAACGAATCCATATCTATATAGGTCATATTTGACGTCTTCACTACCTTTCCACTCTAGGTGTTTGCACCTCTTGCACGGGCATTTTATGGTGCCATCAGTGAAACCTAATGACCTAAAGAAACTATCCGCCTGTTTTACAAAGTCCTCAATCCCCTCAAAAAATTCAACAGTATCAATTTTATACATCCATTCACGAGCAGAAGACATTATTTCTACACTTAAATAATTCAGTTAGTTAAAAATTTGATACAAACTAGTTATTGACTCACCTAAACTTACTAAGCACAATAAACAAACATATATGCATAGAGATAAATATCAACAATCAATGAAGATCTGCACAGCTAGAAATAATACATAGATATACATATATATATATACATAGATCGTGTGTGTGTGAAAGTACTAGATAATACGGAGTATAAACAAACACAGGGCAGTAAAATATAATTTAAACACTCAAAATTACAAACTATAAGCTGTGCACAACTAAAAATAATACATATATATATATAGATAAATACACACATATATACTAGGACCAACTAGGACCATTGATTTTTGTACACCATCATCATCTACTACGGTATACAAGACTTTTTTGTAAAAACACTAAGACTTTCCGGCGACGGACCCACCAGAAAATCATACACATGATTTGGGTCCGTCGCTGGAAAGTCTTAGTGTTTTTACAAAAAAAGTCTTAGTATATCGTAGTAGATCATGATGGTAGTGTGTAAGTTACGAAGATCAATGGTCCTTTTTTGGACTTTTTTTAGTTGGTCTCAAATTATCTTTCCCCTCTATATATATATATATAAGTCAACGAGATGAACAACTCTACAAAAATCAACTCTACAAAAGTATATATATATATGTATATGTGTGTGTATAACTCAAGAATAAACGAACCTGAAATGGATTTGGTCAAATTTATGAAAAAAAACGAAAGGATTTGGGGAAATTTGGGTGTGAAATAAACCTAAATAATTTGGGGAAATTTGTGATCGGAATTGGGGGTTATGGTGACGGTGATCGGGAGTCCTTTTGAACATTGAAAAGGGAGCGTTGATTATTCACTGAACTCAACTTGTATATAGATATAGATATAGAAAACATAGATAGGTAGATATGAAAGTGAAATGAAAATTTACAGTGAAGGAATGGAAAGAATGGTCTTTTGGGCCAGCTGTTATCAAATTATAACTATTCTAAAACCCCAAATCGGTTTTTTTGCCTTTTATTGTGGCTTTTTTTTTCTTCCCTTTATGATGGCATAAGCGTAATTACAATAACTTTTTTGGCTGATTTTTTTTTTTTTTTTCATAGCGATCAACTACCTTCATAGGAGAAGTAATCTCCTCAATTGCCGTTAATCTTTCATATTTATCTTTATTTTTACACGTGGCATTAATGGGTGGTTTCTCTAAAAACTGGACATACTCATATAACACGTGTACACATAATATCTGAAAATATAACTTTATGTCTTCATCCTAAACTCATTATCCAATCTCTAATCTATCAACACCTGCTACAGGTAAACAATGTTTCTTTCATTTTCCATCACTTATTTATGATTATTATTATTATATTGTTCAGTTTTTTTGCTCCATTGTTAGTCCATCATTTATTTATGATTATTATTATTATACTGTTTTTTTCTCCATTGTTAGCGGAACATTGTTCTTTCAATTCATTCTTTATTAACTTTATTGTATACATCCCATTTCAAATCAGAGATTTTTTTTATATGTTCAAGGATACTCTTTGTTAGTAACTTTGTTCTTTACTTTTCAATTATTTTTTTTTAATCTTCAATGGTTTCTATGTAATCAGCCCTTAGGTATAATAAGTGGGGTGTCACCAGGACGCTTCAAAGAAGAATACAGATACAGACACTCGGTAAACTATTTCCTAACATTTAACTATGTTTTATCTATTAAATTTCATATGTTATAATTAATTTTCGCATGTTTGTAACATCATCTAATTTCATTCCTTTGAGGAAATAAGCCCTCCCAGCATGATATTCTACTGTTGACTCTGTTTCTTTGTTTTTTTTTTCCTAATTCCTACATCAACTGACTTAACTGTTTATCTATAGATATAGTATATAGCTACTTACAAAAACCACAGTGACATACAATTTCAACTCTTATATTTTTTCGCTTACTCTTATAACTGACGTTAAATATTCACCAACAGCTACCATTCCCGCAATGGCAATGAAATTATTAAAAGACATCACTTATCCAGACTACCCAGAAATCATCGAGGTCCGAGTGGTTAACAAGTGGTATACGCGTAACAATACTCGAGAGTTTTCATATCTTTTCGTTGATATAACTGTAAGTCCTTCCTTCTTCCTTAACCTTTTGATGTTCCATTTTTCTTATATTTACTGACGTTTTAATCTTCTCATTTATATAGGGATATGGTATTGAGGCAGTAGCTCCTTCAACTGACGAAGGCCATCTGGACAACATGGTCACCTTACAACAATGCTATAGGATAAGCAACTACACTACCGTAGAGGGCAGAACTTATGCACGTGTTGTTCCACACACCATATCGCTAAAGATCAGTCGCGAGACACGCTTTCAATTAGTGACTAATGAAAATATACCTTATTACTATTTTAATTTCATTCCTTTGGATAAGTTGAAAGACCGTCTTCCTAGAGGAAGCTCTTTGTCTGGTACATTTTAAATACAAATTCTTCTTTTAAGAGATATGACAAAGTCTGTACATATATGACATCTTCTGGATACTATCATATAACTGCAGATGTTATTGGACGTGCGGAATCAATAACAGAGTTGATACCAACTACAGAGAAAAAAACCGGAAACACTATCTACTTGAGGCGAGTTGTTATTATGGATGAAATGTTTGTTAATCGTATCTTATGACATTAATTCTCTATAACATGTACACTCTTTAATGTAATATCTTTTCGTGCTGAACTATTTAAACCGGTTTTTGATATAACGTGGATAACGTGATTGTCATTTGCTCTCTCATCTTTAAAAGGAGTACCATAGTAGAAGTCACCTTATGGGAAGATATGGCTCGCACAATAGACAAAGTGACTGCGCTGCATAAGATCGTTGCAGTGACAGCAACATACGCCTCTAAGTTCTCAGGTGTTACCCCTATGACATAAATCATTTCTATATTTTATTTCTTAAAATAACAACATACTACCAAAGCTGTTTGTTTTCTTTAGAGATTATTCAACTTACATCGACAAACGCCACAAGGTTTTTCATTGAACCGCCAATACCAAATCTTCAACAGCTGAAAGAAAGGTTAGCTTTATCTTTTATGAAATTCTTTTTAGGTCATGTCAAACTGAAGTTCATGATGTTCTTTTCCACAGGTTTAGCAACCTTCCACATGTAGGAGCAAATACGACACAAAACATGTCTGTTGTATCTACCATGGAAAAGATTGTCATCAAAGATCTACATACAAAAAACCATCCTGAGTTCGCTGTATGTCAGACACAGTCCTCTTTGTAATCTTTGTTTAACGGTTGTTGATATTCCGCTAATTCTCTCATATGTTTCTTTCCTAAAGCTTTCTACCCTAATGATTTGGGACTTGCACTTTAGTTTTCGATAGTGGCGTGGACTAGTTATATACTCTAAACCACAAAAAAGTAATAAAACTACATGATTTATGAACACTATGCAATCACTTCCCTAAGTAGTTGCGTAGGGTCTCGAACTTAACTAGCAGGTATGATACCTTATCATCATTCAAATCACAATACCAAATGTAACATCTACATGTATATAATATAACCACCGAAAATTTTTTCCACCTATTTAATGGTATTGGTCACTTGATTTTTGTAACGCGTTCAATTCTCATGTGATGCAACAATAGCAGAGATCTTCAACTATAGATCATGGTACTACCTTGCCTGCCAACACTGCCCACGTAGTGTAAATAAAGAGATGACTAAAGAGGGCGAACTATTGTGGCGCTGCCTTAACCATGGCACCATGGACAATCCTACACAACTGTAAGCTACTAAAAACACTACACTTTCACTTTCTATTCACAAAACTGAAAAACAAAACCTTACAGATACGCACTGAATACCATCATCACGGACTACACTGGTTCAACTGAGGCAATCTTCTTCAGTCGGGCTGTGGAACAACTAACAGGAATTTCATGTCATGAATTGATCACAAGAGACAACTGTACTGATCCTAAAGTCCTACCAACAGCAATAGAAAGAATTTACGGCCAACGTAGGAAGCTACAGGTCTCTATCAAACTTGACAGTACCGTTAACGTTAACAACATACTTGCACCACAAACACCAGCCACACTTCCCCATACAGACGCCACGACATCTTCTACGAACTACCCTACAACCCCTGCACCAAAACAACAAAGAAGAAATCCACAGCGCAACAAGAGCACTACATCAGGTTCTTTCACACAGCCACCTAATTTTGTTTCATAGTAAGTTAGTAACTTTTTTTTGTCTTCTTTGTAGACGTTTTGCCACCTTCAAAAAAATCCAAACCATGTTCCCAGTCTACTGAAGGTACTTTACGCAAAATTATAATACCCTATACAAATTTATTCTACTTTGGATTGAATTGATTCAGTCATATGTCCTATATTCTTACAATAAGCTAAAACGTGCTAATTTGCAGATTAACTTAAGTACTGCCGTTGAAGCAAAGGACAAGAAAGAAAATGACGCAGAGTTTTTGCTTTTTTGGACACGATTCCTAAAAAATCCACTTGCAGGACAAACAAACTTAGATTCTACGAATGTATATTTTTTTGGGTTCTTTAACGAACCACATAGATGTATCATGTATGTGACTTCACATGTATATATTTGTATATGTATCTACGAATGTTGTAATCCCTGGTATGCTCTACATACGTACAACTGCACTTTTGTAATGTATGTAGCCTCTGTATGTATATGTACATATATGTACCTTATTCAATGTTGTCTTTACTTTTATTTAATTACTATTATAGTATTACCTATTAACGGCAACCAATGTTGTCTTTACTTTTATGAACTACCAACAGCAACCAGTAAACAACAACAGAAAACCCCAAACAATAAAGAAATCGTCTCAGTAAAAACTCTGCAATGCTTTTGACGAAGGGATTATACCCAACTTTTATTGTACTAATATTTTAAACCCATTTGTTTTCATATACCTGCAGCCTCTGGGGTATTATTTTTTAATTTATACAGTATAATATCGCATACCACCTGTACAATTCTATCATAATCTAGAATCTCAGATTCTTCTTTAATTTTCTTTTTATACTTATACTTATCTTTTTGTTTTTGTTTTCCTCTTTTTGCAGTTCAGATTTTCTTCCTCAAATATCACTCAACTTTTATACATTCCTTAAGCTTGCTAATGGAAATAAAATTGGGTCTATAAAGCCGCAACAGGTATTTTTCCTCTTCCTATTTTCTTCAGTCAATCTTTTAAAGATATTTTTTAATTTCCTTGATCAAATAGATTTCTTACTGTTAGGTGTTTGGTATTCATATCTCCAACGATTGCTATGTGGAGTATTTAATTATGTTAGACTATGAGATATTTCTATTTTTTTTTGCCTTACACTATAAAAGAATGGTTTATTATGACGAAGTTACCTTTATATACATAGAAAGTGCTACATTTATTTCGCTTTAATTTTCTAGATTTATTGACCAACTAGAAGATACAACAACATCTGATAATATTTTCTCAGGTACGCTCCATTATTTACATCGGACTTCGTTTATTTCTTGCATGTTTTTCTTGCTTTAATTTTAATTTTACATTAAGTATAACCTCTGTATGAGTACACCAATGAAACGTTCCCGTACTGCTGTCTGTCCACTTTTGACAGACGTAGCTTCTTCCTCCAGCTCATCATCCTCAAACAATACATACATTGACAATGGCGATTGTACTTATGTTTGTGAATATTGTCACGCAAAGTTTTGGTTTGATGAACGTGTCGTTAGCCTATCAACACGTAACTCTGTTAGATATAACAAATGTTGTAAAGGTGGCCGTGTTCATCTCTTATTCCCTAATGACCCTCCTTCAGAGATTAAAAATCTTTTCGAACAATCTGCATTCCTGGATAATATTCGTTTATATAACTCGATATTTTCAATGACATCGTTTGGGGCAACGATAAACGATTCTATTAACGATGGATCTGCTCCATATGTTTTTAGAATTGAAGGTCAAATACATCATTGGCTTGGGACAATATGCCCACCTGTTGGCGAAACTCCACGCTTCCTTCAAATGTACATCTATGATACCGATAACGAACTACGCAACAGACTTCGTTTTTTTCCAGATGTACAACGTGCAAATGTTCATGAAACATTTGTTGCATCGCTAATTCATGTGCTAGATAATAACAATGAATTGATCAAACTTTTCCGGTCAGCCAGAGATCTGTGTCATACGGTTGATGTCCCTAATTTCTTCATTCAATTGCACACTTCATACAAAAAAATCTGTTATGATACACCGGTTAACGACTGTATTGGTGCAATTGTGTGTGACAACGACTCTATATCTCATGAATTCGATATCGTTGTCCATCACAACAACGCAGGACCACAACGCGTTAGTACAATGCATCCTTTATATATGGCCTTACAATATCCTCTATTGTTCATCTAAGGCGAGTCTGGATGGTCACCTGCTTTACGATTACACGTACCAGCTGATGAACATGAAAAACGTTTAACCATCAATATGTTCTACAGTTACCAGTTACATGATAGGCTAAACACATATACATTATTATTAAGAGCTGGCCGCCTTTTTCAGCAATACTTAGTTGATGCATACGTGTGCGTCAAGCAAGAACGACTTACCTACTTCCGTCAGAATCAAAATCAACTAAGATGTGAACACTTACGTGGTATTCATGATGCCGTAGGCCGTGGTGATAACGACGAACATAGCATTGGTAAACGCATCATTCTACCATCGACTTTCGTCGGTGGCCCACGATACATGTACAAACACTATCATGACGCACTTGCTATATGTAGAGTACATGGAAATCCACAATACTTTATCACTTTCACATGTAATGTAAAATGGCCTGAAATTACACGATACATATCTCAATACCCTTCTCTTAAGGCACAAGATCGACCTGAAATAGTCGTCCGAGTATTTAAGATGAAAGTAGATTCTTTGGTTGACTTTCTAAAAGTAGAACAGCCGTTTGGTCCTGTTGTCGCAGGTTGCTGTTCATAGTTGTTTTAGATTTCCTCTTCACATGGAAAACATTTATTAACATCTGTGTTTACGTTTTTGTTGCTAGAATACACAATAGAGTTCCAGAAAAGGGGACTGCCTCATTTTCATTTGTTACTATGGGTACATGAAAAGCATAGGATAAGAGATGCCGAAGAACTTGACAATTACATTAGTGCAGAAATCCCGGATCCAGCAGGTGACCCTCTTTTGCACAAGGTCGTTACTGAATTAATGATGCATGGCCCATGTGGGATTGTCAAACCACATGCCCGTTGTATGTCTACTGGTGTCTGCTCAAAAAAGTTCCCCAAACCTTATCGTAAAACAACAATTTTTGATAAAAAAGGCTATGTCCATTACAAAAGACCACTCTCTGGTAGATCTGTCATAAAAAATGATGTTCCACTCAACAACGCCTTTGTTGTTCCGTACAACAAAACGTTAGCAAGACGTTTTCGAGCGCATATTAATGTTGAATATTGTGGATGGAACATGATGATCAAGTACCTGTTCAAGTACATATCAAAAGGCGTTGATCGAATTTGTTTTAGAATTTCCAAGACTACAGATTCATCGTCTACTACACAACAAACTCCTACAACAACAATTGATGAGATCACTGATTTTACCGATGCACGATTCATTTGTCCTCACGAGGCAGCTTGGAGACTACTAAATTTTGGAATTCATGCTTTGCATCCTGCAGTACAAGTACCAGCAGTTCATGAAGAAGAAATGCAAAAGCTATATTTCAAAAACAATGAGCACCTTGATAGATTGTTACGCAACCAGTTTTGTAAAAGAACAACTCTAACCGAGTGGTTGCATAATAACGCCGTTGATCCTGCCGGAAGACATCTACGGTACGTAGATTATTTAACTCAATATCGTTGGGACTGCGGATCTAAACATTGGATACCAAGGAGTAACAATAGAAGGACTAACAATGAAGAACGCACAATTGGCAGACTAGCTTATGTGCACCCAGGGTCTGGCGAGCTATTCTACCTGAGACTGTTGCTTTTCCATCAGAGAGGCTGCGAATCATTTGTAGACATAAAAATGGTCTCAGGTCAAATACAACCTACATATCGTGCTGCTTGTGAAAAACTTGGTCTGCTGGGAGATGATAAAGAGTGGCAGTTCGCTTTTACAGAGGCCGCTGCCTGGGCTACACCCTCAGAACTAAGATCACTGTTTACACATATGTTACTCTTATGTGACGTATCAGATCCAATAGAGTTCTGGGAAAGCCAATGGCGTACAATGGGAGACGACATCCAACAAACATATCAATTGATGAATGAAGATGATATTAGAGATTATGTTTTGTACGAGATACAACTGCTATTTAATTCAGGTGTCACAAATACATCGTTATCGGATTTTGGATTACCATTACCTTGACAAGATCTTTTGTTGTGCCTAAGGAACCGTTTACTATTGGAGGAGAAAAACTACGATAGAGAACAACTTTCGGCCGACCATACATTACAAAGACAAAAACTTCATCCGCAAAATACTTATATATAATGAAGTCCTAGATGGCATTACTCAAGAATCTCAGGTTCTGCTATTTGTGTATGGTCACGGGGGTACAAGAAAAACTTTTTTGTGGAATACGATTATTTCAGCCTTACGTTCTCAAGGCAAGATCGTTTTAGCAGTTGCTGCTTCTGGAATAGCGTCTCTATTATTACCATGAGGTCGAACTGCTCATTCAAGATTCAAAATACCAATCGATTTAAACAAGACATCCATCTGTCATATAACAAAGAACACCCACCTGGCACAATTGCTAGGTGAAACTTCTCTTATTATCTGGGACGAGGCACCTATGAGCAACCGTCGATGCTTTGTTGTCAGTTGACAGGTCACTTAGAGACAGGTCACTTAGAGACATTCTCAGTTGTCAACATTGTCCTTTTGGAGGAAAATCTGTGTTACTAGGTGGAGACTTTCGACAAACGTTGCCAATAATTCCAGGCGCCTCAAAAACCACCATCCTAAGCTCTTCACTTCCACGTTCATATCTATGGCCATTTTTCAAGGTACACAAACTAACAGAAAACATGCGTCTTCTTTCACACTGCTCACACAAACTCCGCTGCTGAAATTTCCGACTTCTCAATGTGGCTTCTTGATATTGGCGACGGTAAACTTGGCCAAATAGATGCCACAGACCCATGCAACACAAAAACTGTTAACATTCCTAGCAAATTTTCCATACCTTATAGTGAACACGCTATTGATGATCTTATTCTCTTCATATACGATGACATTTGCCTCTCAAACATTTGCCCAGCTACCCTTTCCCAAAAAGCCATCGTCTGTCCAAAAAATGAAACCGTCAATGAAATCAATGATCTGGTACTTCGTCAAGCTCCAGGCGATACCAAAATCTACCTTAGCACTGACACAATTGTTCCCCACATTGGTTGTCAAGAGGATATTGAAGTTTTGTACCCACCAGAGTACCTACCTGAATATGCTTAACTTTAGTGGTCTTCCGAGTCACAAACTTGAGTTAAAGCCTCACTCGCCGGTTATTCTCTTACGAAACATCAATCAAACTTCAGGCCTTTGTAACGGGACCAGATTAATCATCACACAATTATTACCAAGGATTATTGAAGCACAAGTTATAACCGGCACGGCTATCGGACATCGTGTTTATATACCCAGGATTTCTTTAACATACAACGACAAGGAGCTTCCATTCACTCTCAAGAGAAAGCAATTCCCGTTACGCCTTTGTTATGCAATGACCATTAACAAAAGTCAAGGTCAATCCCTCAATAAGATTGGCATCTACCTACCACAACCCGTTTTCAGCCACGGTCAATTATATGTTGCCTTATCACGAGCTACCTCACCTAATGCACTAAAAA
Organism: Erigeron canadensis; assembly: GCF_010389155.1. NCBI lineage: Eukaryota > Viridiplantae > Streptophyta > Magnoliopsida > Asterales > Asteraceae > Erigeron > Erigeron canadensis. The sequence goes on from NC_057768.1 coordinate 18,269,335, forward strand.
TAGTTATTAAACCTACCGAAGAAACCACTGACAATCAAACAAAAAACATTGTTTATTCAGACTTCTTAAATGAAATTGCCCCATTATAAAATCGAAGACCTTCACAGGTATCTTTGTAGCAGCACATCACTCCTTTTTAGATGTTTACGACGGTCTTTTGTCTAAATGCACTCACTTCATTTGCTGTTTTCCTGCAGGATAATATGACTATGACAACTATATATTACTGATAAACTTATGATAAATCATACCACTAGAGACCCAGATAATCATAATGTAAGTCATTATTTGTAGCTATAAAAAGCTAAGCCATGTTCTATTACACGTCATTAGTCATAACACAACCTTTGTAAACTAACAGGAATGGGGAATTGCATCTGAGGACATAATAATGACCACTGTTGTTACAACCGAACCCGACAAATGTTACTGCAACTGAACTGAAGATATTCTGGTGTTACTTACAAAAATAATTTTGTCGCCTGCTCATGTATATGTAAATGAAATATGTATCATATATCTTTACTGCAAGCTTTGCTTACTGTGAGTTAGGAAGTTTCTTTACCTCAGTATCAATAAGCACAGCTACTACGTACTTCCCGGGGCAACGCCCGGGTAGACAACTCGTTATGACCAAAAAATAATTATATATTATTATAAGAAATCTTTTAAATACTTTGAACTTTTATTTTTTTATTTTATTATATATTACATTAATTTGACATTATAATTTATAAAAGGATTTACCGATTTTTTTCAAGGCTTTAAAATTAGCAACACAATCAGAGACATTGTAATAGACGTCTCAAAGGTAGCAACACCTTTAGAAACAAGTTTGGGTTGTCTCAAAATTAACGACATAGTTAAAAACACGTTTTGAATATCACTAAAGTTAAAAACATTGTTAGAGACATGGTGTATCCCGTCTCAAAAATTGAGACAAAGTTAGCAATGTGTTGAAGATGTTGCAAAATTTGCGATGTAATTTACAACACAATTTGTGATATTTTAAGTAATATGTCGCTAAAATGTCACTGACTAAGTCGCAAATTAGTGACATAGAAAAGAGGGACTTTAAACTTGTCGCAAATTTGTTGATTTCTTGTAGTGATGTGGAGAAGAAAAGAACTCGAGCCATGACATCCTTGTGAGAAGGATATATTGAAATGCTCTCCATCTTATTATACTCGAGCCATGACATCCTAGAACCATGACGTGTTACTCGAGCAAGGCATATATATTTAGTCCGCCACGTGATACACTCGAGCAAAAAAGTACCCGAGCAACACATACTCAAGCAAGTCATGAGCATAACTCGAGCCATATACTTCGAGCAAGGCATGTACATGACTCGAGCAACATACACCATGTATATATCACATTGCTCGAGGAGGGTATAATATAGCTCGAGTAACATAACTCTAGCATGAGATATATTGGATACATAATTCGAGCAACACAATATAACTCGAGCAACTTAAGCCCAAGGAGGGACGTGGCCCATTAGGTTATATAAAACCAACCATTATTTTCTTCTCATGCCTATCTCGTTTTGCATCCTTGTTTTGAGTACTGGAGAAGAGAATATAACTCGAGCCATAGAAGATATCCGCAACAAGATGAGATATCTTGAGCAAGCACAACAATACTTTACTCGATTAAGAGTAACTCGAGCATATACCCTTGTAACACATTTACTGCTCGGGCAGTTATTTTACTTTGTTTTCTTATGCACGTTTAGCCTTGTGGATATCTATACACGATCACCAATAGGAATAAGTAACATTTTTATTTATTTCAAGTTTTAATTGTTATGATGATTTGGATACTTTAAAAGATAAAATACATTGTCTAATAATTCCTAGGTCCTTTAAGTGACGGACTCGATAGTCATTTACAAGATCATATGAATGGAGTAGACCTAGATCGGGAAAAATTTCATGTTATTGAGAAACTAAACTTTGTCATGGTGTTGAACCAAAAAAACAAATAAATTAAAAGAGTACGTTTAGTATTCTAAATCACCTTCAAACTATTTGCAGAAAGTGGAGTTTCTAAAACTTTACTGCATGACAGTGAAATATTTTAAATAAGTACTATCATGCAAAAAATGAGTAATATATTTTTATAATTCATACACATATACACAGTTTTCAAATATGCTTAGGAATAATATAACATTCATATATGCTAATATATCATAAAAGACTTATGATGTAGAAACTGAGTGCCATAATCACCTCTAGACCGGCTGGGCTTAGCTGTGTTCGGGTCAGACTTTGGGCAGATCAAGGCATGTTCCGCCTTATTAGGACAGGGCTCAGGCCTTAGCTTCCACCAAATGCTATCTTAAGCAGAGAACGACAATACATTAAAACTTTCTCAAAATCCATTATATACAAACGTTAAAATTTTACCTGCCTGTCTATTTGTGTCGTGGTATCTTTTGCTCCGTTGTCGTTATCCATATTGAAAACATGATGGAAGTTGAAAAAACCTAGAAAATTTCTCTAAGTAATTAGTAGCATTCTTATATCTAACTTTTGCACTCGAATGATAGAAGATGAAGATATAATATGGCAGTGTTTAAACATTTCAAATTCGATAATATGGAACAAAAGCGGAAACTATATATGAGTAGTATCTTATCTAACTTTTGCACTTGAAGCAATTGTTCATCAAGGTCAAGGCTGCAAGTATTCTATTATTTTGGTAGAGACTGTTGTAGAATCCTTCCAACTTATCTTCTAAATAGCATTGGCCCAGCCTACCCATCCTTCCCAATAAACCTCACACATTTTACAAATATATATAATTCCGTATCCAAAGGATATATGCTATATGATAACTGTTCAATGAAATAATGAAAATGGCTTAACTGCGTCGTATTCTTAGATGTTTCTATCTATCCTTGGGCCTAGAAGTTAATTTGTCAAAAAGTAGTATCGTTGGTATTGGTAAGTGAAGCTATTTTTAAAAACATGTAACCACTTGAGTCATTAAAGAAATAAGAATACTTATCCCCCACTTGCAAATAAGAAATAATGAATTCGCCTAAAAAGAACATGAAGTTCTATGTTAAGACATGACTAAACAACTATAAGAGTAGATTGAAATATCATTTCCAGGTTAAGGCATGACCAAACAACTAAAATAGAAGGTTTTGAGCATTGCAAATAACATATGTGGATAGTTCAAAAGACCTTAAAGAGATTATAAAGCTGGCAATGGTATCAATTCAGATAGTTGTGAAAATTTACATGCACCAATTTTTAATCACAACACTTGTGAAAATGAACATCAATATATAATTTTGATTAGGGTGATGAAGTTAGTAGATAAACTATTGAAATTAATGGGAGATCATGAAATTAATTTTACATGTAATTGGAAATAAAGTTTTCATGAGACTATAACCTTAAAAATGGCAACCCAAGGGGAATCGAACAGAAATTAAGGAATTCTGAATTTCTCCAACTTGATCAAAAAATCAGCCATATGCCCATATACAAACACTTGATAAGATTATAAGAATAAGAAAAAACTAACATATATAAATTGGATATACAAAAGTAAGATTAATTTACAAACCTTCATATGAAAGCGTGAGAGATAATAGTGTATCATATTTTCAAGATACAGATTTGGAGTACCCAAGTTGATTAATGGTTATTGTCCGACCGGGAAAAAATAAACCAACGGAAAAGGGACGGGCAAAAAAAACGGAATAAGGGATATATTATAAAGAGATTAGTTTAAATTTTGGAAGAAGACCCTGGGAAATTCAAAATAAGGTGAAAGATAAAAAAGAATAGAAGTAGGGTGAAAGAAAGAAAACCTTACGTCATTGTTTTTCTAAAGAGGCCTAAGAAAGGGGTCTACGTTGGCCACGTCAGAAGTTTTTTCAAAATTACTTCTAGAAACAAGGTTTTTGTATTAATAAAAGAGATTGAAAACTTTTATACACCATGAAAATATTCATATAATTACGTTGTGGATTATCAGAATATTTAAATTAAAAAAGAACACAAAAACATAAGAGTAGGAAAGCCGGAAAGGGAGATATGTTGGTCACGTGTATATATACACACACAAAGTTTTACACGCGTGTTACGCGTATACCATATTGTTGTCGTCATTATGTGCGCGTAACTTGCAATAAGTAATGATTTTGCGTATTGCTGTAAGCTTCAATATGTCAAATTAGCAATTCTGAATGATAATATTTTAATGTATGTAAAAGTCAATGCACATTTTAGAAAAATAAATTACAATGTTATAATTTTTGATTTATGATGTTAGTTTGTCTCATCATATTTAAAGTATTTGAGTAAATTGGATGTAGATATAATGGTTGAAAAGGCTAATAGTGGTACGTCTTGTGGTCGGGATGGTTTACGTGTCCAACACCTTTTGGATTAATTGTTTAAGTGAAGCCGTTGTAGCTATTTCTGATGAGTTAATCACTTTTATCACCCAAGTTAGCTTGGTATGTAGATGATGGCGTTATTGGAGATATTATGGTTGTTGGGAAAGTTTTAGAGCTTATTATTGTGGATGGACCTCGTTGTGGATTGCACCTGAATGTCGATAAAACTGAGATATTTTGGCCTAAGGAAGACCCCAGAAGCAGGCTTGAGGGTGTTTTCCCGCCTAATATTGCACGACCTTTGCATGGTGTTAAATTACTGGGTGGGCCTGCTAGTATGGATCTTGATTTTAGCAGCAAACTTGTTATGAAAAGGGATGCCAAAACCATTGACCTTATCGACGTCGTTGCTAAGCTTAATGACCCTCAGTGTGAGCCGCTGCTTCTTCGTGCCTGTGCCGGTATCTCCAAGTTATATTTTGCTATGCGCACATGTCCCCCCCCCCCCCCACGGGTCTTCGAATGTACTCAAATTTCATTTGATGCGGCCCTCCGTTCTTCCCTAGAGCGCATTGTTACTTCTTCTAGATATGGTTTTGGTGATTGGCAATGGAGGCATGCCACATTACCCTTCGCCTTTGGTGGGCTTAGAGTTTATTTTGCAGGTGATGTCTTGATCTATGCTTTCCTCGCGTCTAGACTCCAATCTGTTAACTTGCAAACTAAGCTGCTCCAACACTCTGGTATTAGAACTTATGGACCTTCCTTTAATGATGTCATGGGTACTTTTAATGCTAAATGGAGATTGACCTTTTGGGTAGGTCGAGTGAGATCGCTGCCCCCAAACTCATGAAAAAATTGGCATATATATATACATATATATATGACACGTGTCACTCAAACGGCTGAATCTACTTATTCACTATCTACTCGATAGATGGTGTTATAGAAAACTCAAATGGAGGACCACACTTTGGACTGGCTTAGAGTGGTTCCTATCTCTAGGTTAGGCCAAACTATGAATGCTAGGACCTACCGATGTGTACTATGTTATCGACTTGATATTCCTTTATTTTCTGTGCAAATGTCGTGCTCAACTTGTTCAAGGGTCTTTATAGGGGATATTTATGGGGACCATGTTGTATCTTGTGCTGGTTTAATTGGTATTAAACATCGACATAACATAGTTCGTGACACCCTTGTTGACATATGCACTCGTTCGGGGATTTCAGTTCGTAAAGAAGTTGATATCGGGCTTAGTGGAAAAAGAGACACACGCTTACGTCTTGCCGACATGTTGTTGTCCTCACGGGACAGGGGTCTTGATGTATGTGTTGATTTGACAAGCTCATCTCCTTTGACGCAAACTGGTATGATTGATTTTGTGCCTTGTTGATGAAGTTTCTGTGCACCTATTATTGTCCGTTGCAATGCAATTCAGGAGACAGGCTATTGGAGTTGCACCTATACTACAATGTCTATGTATACTACATTATGTATACTAAATTATGTGTATATGATATTAATCTCTATGAGATAATATTTTATTATACGTGACATTGATTATTTTATATAAGATGATGTCTATACTACATTAATCTCTATGAGATAATAGTGTAGTATACGTCCTGTAAGCCCAAGTCCAGCCCAGATATATTATGTGTCAGGTATATATACGTGTTATAGGTCTAGGGTTTCGGTTAATGGTTTTAGACTAGTCAGAAGCTATTCACGGATCGGAGTAGAGATCTATACCCCGTGTCCACCATGTAATTCATTATCAAGAGTCATCTTTTTTATTGTAATCCGTAATCATTAAGATGTATTGTAAATGGATTCGTTATTGTAATCATTTTACTAATGATAAAGATATTATTAATGTTTATCTCCTATTCTTATCATATATATGTGTGATTTTGTCAAAATCCTCAAGAAGGGATTCACGTGGATTCCGCACACCTGGATTCAAAGAGATCTCGATGTTCAAGGGTCAACGGGACCTAACAGTGGTATCAGAGCAAGGGAGGCTTTATGTCTCAATATTCGAGATCTGCCAAGTTTTTGCGAATTGTTTATTAAGTTTCAATCAGATAGGGTTTTCGTTTTACTCGCATTTGCTAGTGATGATGAAGATCGAATCTGTTATATTCGCGTGATGAGGCTTTCCCAGATTCAGTTTCAATCAGATTTGTTTTGAATGGAATTAGGGTTTTCTAAGAGGCTTAGTTTTGTTGAAGAAGATGATGACCAAATAGGATATTAAAGTTCGAATATGATGTTATCTATGAGAGGTTATCTATGAGAGGTTATCTATGAGAGTTTATCTATACGGGCTTCATCTATGAGAGGTTATCTATGCGCAACTATCAAGGAGGGAAACCCTATACGTCCTTGTTTTCTTCTTTATGTCCTTATGGATTGAACAAATTAGGGTTTAGAAGATGGTTACGACATTGATGTAGAAGAAGATCAGAAGTATCGCTATTTAGGGTATACGTCATTAATTGCTGATCAGTGGTTGATCTGTTAGTTGTTGTTATAAAGATGAAGATCAGATATGCCCATATCGATCAAAAACGTGGCTGGATGAGTACCTATGCGTGTGTTGCTTTCTATACAGGTTTCCTATACTACAATATCCTATAAGACATCAGATTTTTTCCTATGAGACATTATCCTATATGACATATCTATACTATATTATAAAGCAGATCTCCCTTGTTTATATTTTAAGTTTCAACATTTACTTTCCCAAAATGCCCATATTATAATTCTATATTTACCTAACACCCTTTCTCTCTCCTCAAATCTCAACCATTTATTCCTCCAGTTCATTCAAAATATTTTATCTCAAAAACCGTACATCGATAAATTATAAAAACTATATGGGTGTTCTTAAAATTTCATGCTCTTTCATTAGAGATGTCATTCGATATATACTTTCGACGAATTTATAAATCCGAGGGCGGAGCCCGTACGGCTAAGGCATTTGGCTATCACACTCTATGACCTATCACCCCCATCATCTCACCGCCGTAACGCGCGGGTACTTGCTCTCGTATTATAAAGCAAAAAGTCCCTCTCTAAATTTAAGTTTCAACATTTACTTTCCCAAAATGCCCCCTATATACTATATATTTACCTAAAATAACTATATTACTCTTTCTCTCTCTTTAAATCTCAACCAATCATTTTTTTTCTCTCTCTTCCATAAATCATAAATTCCCCCAATTTATTCAAAATCTTTTATCTCAAAAACCGTACATCGATAAATCATAAAAATGATATGGCTGTTCTTAGAATTTCATGCTCTTTCATTAGAGATGTCATTCGATATACTTTCGATGAATTTTTAAATCTAAGGGTGGAGCCCTTACAGCTAAGGCATTTGGCTATCACACTCTATGACTTATCACCTTTTATGGCCTATCACACTCTTTGACCTACCACCCTACCATTTCACCGCCGCAACGTGCGGGTACTTGCTCTCATCCTATATGAAATTAAACCTTCTCCTATCCAATAAGACATTAACCATTACTTCGTTCCTATCTTTCATATAAGACATTATCCTATAAGACATTACCTATAAACCCACCCTATAAGACCTTGCTCCTATACAACCTTAATTTCCTGACAGGATCCTATACAACCTTCTCTTATACTATCTTATCATAACTACATTCACACATGGGTTTCAAGGTTAAACAAACTTAATCTAAGTCATTGTAAGTTCAATTGAACTTATTAATGAGATAGGTTTTATTTATGAACCCCTTTGAAAGAAAAATAAAAAATGGGAGATAGCTCAAACCGAAGACAGATGATGGGCTACTATTCAGAGTTTTTGCAGAGAAATTGGGGGGGATAAAACTTATGTTTATTTTAGATTTCTGAGCAAAACTCTGAAATACTCGAGATTAGTTGGTGATCAAAGTGTTATTCTGCTTAGTTGAGATTAAAGGTTGACAGTGTTTATACTTTCAGAATTCTCGAGTAATGAAGATCATAGTGTTTTTAGTTATGATTTACACTATTCAACAAGATGATCTTCAATATATAGCGGTTGTGGAAACTTTTGTCGAAGTGTTGGAGCAATGAAGCTAGTTACTTGTTGTTGAGTATTTGAAGATTGAACCTATTTATATTCCAAATATATAAAGATGATAATCAGGCAATTTTTCTGGATCGGTTGCGAGATTAAGATCTACATATAGTTTGGCGGTTTATATAACAGAATGGGAGATTGTGTTTGGTCGAAAAACGACCAAGTATAATTTGTTCAGAAATATCTGAAGTTTAGAGAAGATACTTGTAAATTCTGAGGAGTCTCTCAGAATTAGTTCTCTGAAGCTTCGCTCAGATCAAGATCAACACATTCTGAAGACACTCATTCTGAAGTCAAAGACTGAAGACTGAAGAAGAGAAACTTCTGAGAATCAGAGCTCTGAGAAGATTCTATCTGTTTGAAGATCTGAAGCCGCTCAGTGAAAAAGTATTTACAACACTTTATCATTGATTACGAGAAAGTCTTTTTACAACACTTTAACTGACCCGGTTAATAACTTTATACCTGGTATTGTGCTAGTTTTAGTAAAAGGTTGGGAATAAAGTATGTCAAGTCACATCAAAGAAACTCACATACTTTACCTTAAACAAACATGTTGTGGATTTGTCCTACAAATCCATAAATGCACCCAACCATATTTGTACGGCATTTTCCATGTCATCAAGACATGTTTGCCTATAAATATAAGACTTCTCACACTTGCAAAAATGCTTGGAACTTTGGCATTGCAACGTGTGATATATACTCTAAGTAAACTTACGAGTATTTCCTTGTTTTATTTAGATCATTTGTATTTCAAGGTTGTTTAGATACTTTCACAATTGTGATTATCTTTGTTCTGCAACAACCTTTGTATTTTGTTTATAGAAATAAAAAAAATACATTGAAAAATACATCTCGACTCCTTGCCACAATACTTGATTATATTTAGTATTTATATAGTTTCAAGCACTTGTTCTTTGTTTATCTTACTTGGTCATATCCATTATCTGGATAGTAATTCTAAACTAGCCTTTATCTAGATTAGAATTACTTGCCAGTCGGGTTACTTGATATACTTATTATTATTGTTATGTAACTGTGATATCTTGTATTCAACTAACATCTTGTGTAGGGGAACTCACAGATTGATAAGAAAGACTTCGGGTGATTGGTAGAGTTGTGAAGATACAAGACAGAGTCAGACATTGCTTCTTGAGACAAGGTTTATGATATTACATTTTGTGATTCAGGTTACCACTATTAGGTCCCGTTGACCCTTGAACATCGAGATCTCTCCGAATCCAGGTGTGCGGAATCCACCTGAATCCGTTCTTGAGGATTTTGACAAAATCACACATATAATGATAAGAATAGGAGATTCTCGCTGGTCGAGCTTTCGACAAAAAAAAGTGAAATGTATTCTCTTATCTAAGCTTCTTCCCCGTGCATTAGCTCTTTAAATACTTTTTATAGGTTATAAGGAAGCCTAATTTCCTAGGAAGAGAAGCGGCGGTTTCTTTGTGTTAAGAATGGATACTTCTTGGTCTTTGCCGGAATTCCGACTTAACATTAATAATTCCTTTATCATTAGTCTAATGATTACAATAACGAATCCGTTTACAATACATCTTAATGATTACGGATTACAATCAAAAAGACAACTCTTGATAATGAATTACATGACGGACACAGGGTATAGATCTCTACACCGATCCGTGAATAGCTTCTGACTAGTCTAAAACCACTAACTGAAACCCTAGACCTATAACACGTATATACCTGACACATAATATATCTGGGCTGGACTTGGGCTTACAGGACGTATACTACACAATTATCTCATAGAGATTAGTGTAGTATAGACATCATCTTATACAAAATAATCAATGTCACGTATAATAAAATATTATCTCATAGAGATTAATATACGCATAATGTAGTATACATAATGTAGTATACACATTGTACCATAGACATTGTAGTATAGGTGCAACTCCAATAGCCCGTCTCCTGAATTGCATTGCAACGGACAATAATAGGTGTACAAAAACTGCACCAACAGACTCCCCTTTTCCGGTGCAATCAATTTTGTTGAACTCCGATATACATTAGTTATAGAAAAACTAGCTGCATCAACATGCCTGTCGTGCAGTAACTGAAGCAGCACAACGTAAGCGTGTTAGGTATGAGGCTAAGTGTATTGACTTCGGAAATGGGTTTCCCCCATTCTCTTTTTCTTCATTCGGAGAACTTGAGAAGGATGCGGTAGCCTTACTGAAACGGATCCAAAAGTTCTCTGTGACTCAAGACATTGGGGCACATGCTTCTCCTCATATTTCTAATAGGATTAGCTTTACTATAGCTAGAGGTGTAGGAGCTTAGATAGTATCGCGACTCCCCACTAATTTCTTGTAACTTCTATGAAAATTTAATAAAAGTGTTGTTTTTTTATAAAAAAATTAATAGTAATAATAATAATAACAACAACAACAACAACAACAACAACAACAACAACAATAATAATAAAGAAAGTTTAAATTATTATTGAAAAAAGTTGGACTATTAGACGAAATTCAATTTAGTTAGAGACATTAAATAAAAATGATGATATTACATACTTATTTTTACTTTGATACATTTAATTTTAATTTAATAAAGTTAAACACAAGCGGTACATTCCAAAAGAACCGGTATTCGCACATCTTTACCTCCTTTGGATTTTTAATTTACTCAACTCTTCCTTTTTCAATTCGAAACGGAAAAGAAGAAATTTAATAAATTTAAATATAGTCATTAATTATGTAAAGTAATTTCTACATATTATAATTATAGAAAGTAATCAACTTAATGATATAATTATAGAAAATAATTCTTAAATTTTTTATTATATTTTTTAAAATCACTTTTTAATATTTTTACCATTAGTTTCAGTTTTTTATCAATTAAAACCAAAAACCATTGGTTAATTTTTTAGTTTTTTAAGTTTGGATTTTTTGATTTTTTCATGGTTTTTGGTTCGGTTTTTTCTCGGCCATAATACTTAGCTTTCATATATGAATTTAAATATATTAATATTTGTTATGAATCTTTACACTGATTACGAGGAGGACCTTTTTTCACTACATCCTTTTACCCAGACAATAATCTTGTCTGTGGATAAAAGTGCAAAAATGTAGAGTGGTTGAACAAAGTAACCTTTTGTCTTACTTTATTTAGCACGCACACAAAGAATTATTTACTAATACTTTTGTGTGCTGTCAACCATATTTGTTCGTCGAAGTTGAGATCCCAATGCTCAACCTTAGACTATAAATAGAGTTTCTTGCACAAGCATTTCAACAACTTTGCAAACACACATACCTGCTATCTTTGGTGAACTTGTGCAATATTCTCTCAATCGCTAAAAAGAGCATTTCACAATTTTAAGTGTTTCGATTATAGAAGAGAATTTTCAAGTATAGATCAATTGTATTTCATAGGTTGTTAGGATACTTACATTAGTGTATTATCTTGTTTCCACAACAACCTTGTATTTTATTTACAATCAATAAATAAAAATACAGTTGAAAAATTACATATTGTCTCACCAATTTACATTACTTGTCCTTTACTTTATTGCAACTTATTTACTTATTTACATCATCACCTTAATAAGTAACTTCCAGTTAACCTGGTACACTGTTCACTGCAACTGATCATGTCCAGATATAGTGAACGTGTTGCAAAGTAAACTCACTATCGACATAGAGGTGTCTTCAGTACTCATCTAGACCCATGTCCATATATACCCATGTCCAGTGGGGTAAGTCCTCTTCTAGACCCAACTGGGATAAGAGATACCAGGGAGAAAGCAGAAGAACATTGGTCTGATGAGGATCGCAGACTGGTTGACCTTGATACCAGACTGAAAAACATGATCCTCGCTGCTGTCCTTGAGGAACTAATTCCAACACTTGTGTTGTTCCCCAGTGACAAGTCCATGTGGGATGAATTAGTTCTCCAGTTTGAAGGAGAAAATGACACCATTGCCACCAGAAAGGTTGCTTTAAACAAGAAGTATGAATCAAACTTTGCTCTACCCAATGAAAGTTTAACTGGTACCTACACAAGATTTACTAGCCTCATCAATCAACTGAGAGGCTTGGGTGTTGAGAAGGATAAGGATATTCTTCTTGAAAAGTTTTGTGATATTTTACCATCCAAATGGGCACACATGGTTCTTGTCCTAAGACAAGGTAAGACCTTGCACAACCATACTCTTGCTTCTCTCTATGGAGCCTTCAGATTCACTGAAGATAATGATGCTGCAAGATTACTGGCTGAGCAAGACACTTTAAACCATGCTCAGAGTTCCAAGGTTGCCAACTTAACTGGGCAACCTTGTGCTGCTTTAATGTCTGCTGAGAATGTCCAGCCACATTATATGAAAGAGATGTTAAACAACTTTTTGAACTTTGGCCTGACCACTAAACTCAGTGATGGTTGTGATGAGAATGACGATGATGATCAGGTCGCCATGATTGCTAAAAACTTTAATAGGTTTAAGCATAAATCTAATAGATTTAATGGGTCCAATAATGCTTCCCGCTCCAACTCTCTAGATAAAGCCAATCTTACCTGCTATAAGTGTGGTAAGAAAGGTCATTTTATGAAGGAATGCAGATCTAGTCAGTAGAACAACCAAACTGGTCCCTCTGTCCCAAATTTTGTTAAATCTGATGATTACAAGGCCAAATACAAGAAGCATAAGGCCCAGATTGCCCTCATGTCTTTTGAACAAGAAAAGGAAAAAGAAAAGAACAAGTGCATGTTGGCTCAAACTGAAGGGAAATGGGAACTCTCTGATGACTCATCAGATGATGATGAAGAGATTAGGGATGTGTGTTTTATGGCTCTGGAAAATCAACAACCAATGGTGAAAGATGATGTCATTTCTGGAAGATGGGTGGACATCATTTTAAAGAAGGTAAGGGACTATGATGATGAAATGGATACAGAACTAAAACTGGACATTGCTGAATCACTTAATGATGATTTATTATTTGTTGAAACAATGAGAACTGATTGTGAAAGATATCTTGAAACAGTTTTAACTGAGCTGAACAATGTTAAACCTCAGTTAAATGATTTACAAAGTGTCCAATTTGCTCTTAAAGAGTCAGTTTTGAAAAATAAGGCATTAGAAAAAGATAACCAAAAATTAAAATATGATCTGGAAAAAGAACACATGGTTATCAAATCTTGGGTACAAGCATTTGGTAAAAATTATAATGCATTTTCTAAAACCATTGATGCTCAAGAAACTGCCTGAAAATCAGGTGATCTCCAGATGGCAGCTGTTTTACCCTCAATCCATCAATTGCCTAATTCAGTTAGAATTGAGACTCCTTATGACTCTTCTAACATTGCCAAAACTGAATCTGTTGAGACCACCCGTGTTGAGGCCAAAACTAGAGCCCAAAAGGCTAAAGCTCCAGTTAAAAAGGAAGCCGGTGATATTCCTTTGCCTCAAAAGTCCAAAGAGCCCAAGACTCATGTTAGAATTATAAAATGGTGTTAAGTTGTAAATTAGTTATTGTGTAAGGCGTTTTAGTATAAATAGGATTAAATGTATATAAACCATTTAACACATCATTTGTAACTAAGCCTTAATCATATTTACCATACCAACTTCTCTCTAAATTACTTTTTATCTCTAACTTTATCTTCTACCTCCCATCACCCACACTCAATCTAACATACATTCCACCATTGTTATCACTATTAAGCTCATTATCATACTTTACATTTGGTATCAGAGCATAATCGGTGAATCCGAGCGATTTATGAACATATTCGTAACCAATTTTGTTCAAAATTTGGTGTTTTGAGCTTAATTTCAATATGACTTTTTATTGTTTTTCACGGATTTTGAGGTTGATTAGTGATTCTAAGTACTGATTAGAGGTGGATTTGTGTTCATATTTATGAATCAATGTGTAACTTTGAGTGACTGTTCGAACATTTAAAGATTCATGTTTCAATTTGCTGCTCGGCATCTCGTTTAAAGAGAAAGAAAAGTCAACAGTGGTAACAGTAGTAGAACACGTGATTTTTTTTTATCAACACTTTTTGTTTATATCGAAAACAAAAAAGGCAGAAAAAAAAGAAAGAATAACAACAACTTTTTCCCTTCGATCTTCTTCCTTTGATTTCTAAACCGTTTTTTATCCAATCGAGTTGAAATTTACAAGGATTTTCTCGCGATCAAATTCTAATCATCTTCATATTTATCATTCTCTAATCGGTTACCATTTGATGGTGGTTCATTTTCCGGTGAACTGACATGTTTTCCGGTGAGTTTAGAATCTGCATTCTTTTGCTTAGGGTTTGTTCGTACTCATGTGTGGAGTCAATTAGTGCTGATTTCAAGTGCCAATTTGAAAGAACGAAAGAGTAATCACAGTTCGAAGTTTTTCCGGCGAACTTATTTTCTAGATTCCGATTGTTGTAGTTACTGTTCACCATCGTGTTCTTCAAAGTTTCTGCAAAATTCATTATTTTGCTGACTTAATTACAGTCTTTGCCGAGGTGACCAATTTACTTGGTTATCCATGTACAAAAACAATTGCATTTGCCGAAATAAAATAGCGACCTGATCACTGTACTCCTATTAACCGAAAGCTTGAGTTCTTGTGTTTGCAGAGCTTGAATTCTTTTTTTTGCAGAGATTGAGCTCTCGTGTTTGACGAGTTGAGCATTCACCCATTTGTATTGATTTCCGAAGTAATTACTTGTATGTGCCTAAGTCGTTTTCTTCCTCTTGCCGAGCTCGTTGTTCTGCATTTAATACAACTCAATTTCTTCTATCTGCCGAGCTTATTGCTCGGCAAACAACACAAATCAACCCATAAGTGTTGTGGTTACTTTGTGTCGTCTGACTTGATTGTGTGGTTGTTCTCTTGAGTTTTATTCTGTTATCTAGTATTCATAAACCCTGAAATTGAGAGGGTAGACAGAGAAAGAACCTGAGATGTTTTTGTTTAATTCTGAAAGATCAAAAGTTTTTTTCTGAATTAAAAGGAAAGTTTTTGTAGCAGATAGAGAGAAAGTGTGTAAGAATGTGTCTTAAGGTGAATGTGAATTGTCAAACGGATGTGTCTAAAGTTTTTTTTTCCGATATCATTTTAGATCATAATATTAGGCATAGTATCTGTTGGGCTAAGGTTTCTTGTTGGACCTATTTTTTTTAGCTAAATTCGCTTTGGGCCAAGAATTTACAAGTTCATTTGGGCTAAATTTTAGTTGGACTAATTTTTTTTTCTTGGCTAAAAGTTTTTGATCTTCTTGAATTGGGCTGAATTTTTTTTTTTAACCAAATTTGTCAACAACTTTTGATTCACAATGGTTGTTAAAATAACGGACGAGTTTGTTGCCAAGGTGTTAGATTTTTTAATGGGTGAAGAGCCAAGTTGGGAAGAGATACGTCGTCATGAGAATCACATTTGTTGGTGTATCAAGAAAAATCCATGTGTAGTGGTTAATTTTGAGAAAAATAAAGTTGATGTAAATGTTTTTAAATCTTTTGTGAGAGAACACGAACTTTTTCAACTTGAAATTGATCAACTCAAATCTGAAAATAAAGAGCTCAAATCTGCAAATGATCTCATTATGTCAAACATGGAAAATGTTCAAAAAAAAATGATCATTTACAATTAACCATTTCCAATTTAACAAATGAGTTGGACAATTCTCTCAAAGAGCTCAATAAGCATGTTTTGGACAGTCAATCGAAAGAACTTGTTTTGCAACAAAAGATTTCTGAGCTTAACCACGAGTTGCGAAATAAGTCCATCATTTTTGAGAAGAAAGCTGAAGAAGAACAATCTAATTTTTGTGCTAAAATCAAGGTTCTTGAAGACAAGTGTTTGCAATTTCAGTCAAACGAAATATCTTAGACCAAGAAAATTTTTGACCTTGAGATTGAATTGCAAACATAAACCAAATCTTTTCAAAGTCCAAATCATTGTTCTGTTTCTTCTAACTCATCTAAAGAAGTTTATGAAGTTTGCACTCAACCTAATTGTCCTATATGTGAAGTTGTGAATTCCCTTGTGCAAACTAAATGTGATGTTGGTAAGACCATTGAGACTTCAACTCAGACTGATTTTGATTGTGTCTGTGCCAAGATTGAGGCGTCTAAAAGCTTTCCAAAACCTATTTCATCCAAACCAAAAGTTGATGTTCCAAAGAAGGTCAACACGGGTAAATCTTTTAAACCTTTTGAAAGAAAGTTTTCTCAGTTTACTAATTACTCCTTGCAAAAGGGTAAGAAGTACACTAAGAAACCAATTTTTGATGGAACAACTACTTTAGTGTCTTTTCTATCCTTCGAGGATAATTCTGAACATATTTCGCAAGCCAAATCCCAGTTGACGAAATCTAAATGGAAACCGATTTTAAAATCTAAGTCAACTGAGTCAAAATCATTCAGATATTCATTTTCGGAAGTTTTTGATCTTGCACCAAAACCTGTGAAAGCAGTCGTGCAAAAAGTGAATGATTTTGGTTCGAAAAATCATTTTTCAAATCAATCTCTCAAGATTGGATGTTTTTCAAAGAAATCAAATGATTTTTCTCCGTTGCTTCCATGAAAAATCTTTTCAACTAAACCACTGGGTTTTAGTTCTCCGTGGAATGCAACTTCAGTTTATCAAATCGATGAGACTTACATTTGACCTTTTGACAAATCCAAAACCATTGGACCTATTCTCAAATGGGTTCCAAAGGTAATTTCGAAGTGATTGATGAAAAGTGGCTTATACACACATCAGTGTATAACTCGTGCTAAAATCGTTTTTGTAATTTCTTTATTTTAGAAAAATCCAAAAATATTTTCATTTTCTTATTTTTGAAAAATCCAAAAAGATTTTCCATTTTTATCATTTTATTTACATTGTCTTTGAGTTTCTCACAAAATATTAGGATGAGATGCAAGGCATCGAACGCCTTTGTGTACTGTCTTCGTAGTCTCATTTTTAATGTTTGTGAGCAACTTACAATCATTTTACTTACCCTTTATATGCAAAACAATTTGTTCAAATCATGCATATATTTAGGGGGAGTTTGTTTATACAACCAAAACTTCCAAGTGTTCAAACTCTTTTGTCATATTATTAAATACTTTGGATGGTTTTTTAAACCATTTTCGATTTTCTCTATTGAAGTTCGGTGTTAGATTTGCACACGAGAGTTTAGGCCACTCATCAAAACTCCATGATCTTGTCATCGCCGATGAGATCTAACCCCAGAGTTATATTCTCAATTCTAGATTGTGAGGGTATATGAGTGTGATGATATTTGTGCAAATAGGAAATGAGGGAGTAGTCGAAAAGTGAGAGGTTACGATGAAATGATGTGAGAAAGGGATAAAAGAAACAAAATCCCTCCCCAAATTCTCAAAACGCCGGGTCAACACGTTTCTATCGGATTTCATTCGTTGATTTCTCGATATTGAAAAAGACTTCATGGACCCAGTGAAGCAATTCACATCTTTACCTAACCACTCAAGTCTTTCTTAACAAATACTTGTTTTATTCTCATAGAGATTTTCACATTTCTATCGACTCTTTATTTGGAGGATGTTATTGAGAAAGGGAGACACTCTGCTCCGGTCCCTGACTTCATTTGATCACTATAATGTCTAGAGAGTTTTTGATATATATTTCATCTGACTAGGACACAATGAGTCATTATATGTCTTTGTGACATTGCATATCTTTGTGATATTGCCGGAACATTCGTAGTGATATCATATTCTTGATATTCCACTATGATCGAATGGAAATCCTACCAATGCTAACATCTTTTCCAACCTTGAACGTAGATCTCACATTTTCATTTTATGAATTTGTTGAGTTAACGAGAAGTCTATGTGACCTCGGATTTATTTTCCCAAAAGTCTTTGAGGATAGTAAGACATGGTTTTCGAACGCCTTTGTGACACTGACCATGAATTACATTCTTTAAAGCCATCTATCGGTTGTAAAGCCATAGAACAAACCATTTAGAGATAAGCTTTGTGAATTTCTTGATGATAATGGGAAGTCCTACAAATCGTAATCGTATTTTTAGGCCACACCATTAATCCTTTCGATTTTTGGTTGTGTTAACGGATCATTTATATCCGGATTTCATTTCTCTTCACACAAACACAAAGAACACAAACACTATATAACAATCTTTTTCCAACAACGCAACCTCAAATTCTAGTTCACCAATAGGTCCATTGGGAATTGGATTCGGATAAGCTGTTTGGTTGTTGTTTGTTGTCATTTACCATTTATGCTATCAATCATCATTGTATGATGAATACGTTTCACATATTCATCATAAGGGGGAGAAATGATTATATGATTGATAGATAGAGTTCATGGACATAGGTAGAATTTAGTTGGTAGAATTTGTTCGAGGATGATTGTTGTGTTTGGATGTTCAAAGGATCGTTAGTTTAGGTGAAGAGAGTGAATAATTATTGTGCTAAGTTGAGAGTTTATTTTTGAGAAAGTTAGAGGATTGATTCAAGATCGAGTATATTCAAGATGATGTACATGGTTGATACTTGAAAGATTTGTTGGTTAAATGACCATTGTTTGTTGATAAGAAGAGTTTGAGATTGAATGGTGGTTACTTAGATAGTTAAGTTCGTTCATGCTTTGAAAATTTTGTTCATAGTTTGAAGGGGAGCATGAGTATAGTCATAAATCGTTACATATGCTTTGAAATGATTGTTTGTTCGAGGGAGAGCAAGAAATTTGAATATAATTTATTTTGTTGATAAGTTGCTTCAACAAAGTAATGTTTATTTGAGGGGGAGCTAGAATAAGTTGATTAAAGATCAAATGCTCCAAGATGAATGTTGATTCAGAGACACGTTAGACCAAGAAATGAAGTTTCAAAGCCAAAACCAAGCTTCCATATTGCCAAGAAAACTCAAAGATAACCAAGCTTCCGCAATCCAAAAGAATTCGAAGAATTCAAAGTCAAAACCTAGCTTCTGCATGCTACTCAAAGCTTCAAGTTACTTCTCAAAGCAACATCAAGTTGAAATCAACATTCAAAAGTTCAAGTTGTGAAAGCTCAAAAGCTATAATAAAGATTTCAAATATGCTTCCAAAGTATTCTAAGTTGTAAGAGAAGATCAAGATTTAGAGAGTCATCGTCAATTCAATATGTTTGTTGAGAAGATTCAAAGTCAAAGTTGATACAAGACATTGAAGACAATGAGAAAGCTTCAAAGTCCAATCAACATTGAAGATTTTCAACAAATGGGCTCATCATGTTTATTTAAAGACCAAAGACGATGCAACATTTACAATTCAACACCAAGGGGAAAATTGTTAGAATTATAAAATGGTGTTAAATTGTAAATTAGTTATTGTGTAAGGGGTTTTAGTATAAATAGGATTAAATGTATATAAACCCCTTAACACATCATTTGTAATTAAGCCTTAATCATATTTACAATACAAACTTCTCTCTAAATTACTTTCTCTCTCTAACTTTATCTTCTACCTCCCATCACCCACACTCAATCTAACATACATTCCACCATTGTTATCACTATTAAGCTCATTATCATACTTTACAAGTCTGAAGACTACTTCCAATATACATTGGAATCTGAAGGAAAGTATTTTCTTTGTAAATTTAATTTGGAACAATTCAGATCCATCCTAGGGTTTCCTGATGTAACACCCCACCGTTGGCGGAAACATGAGGTGTCATGAAAAATACCGCACGACATGGAATTACATAGATACTGCTAAATGAAATAGAATATGATAAGTATATTCCCAAAACATGAGTTCAGAGTCATAACAGTGCTACAATAGCTTATTACAATCAAGTCCATAAAGAAATAATCTAAGGCATGTAGCCTCAAAGTCTGACAATTATTAAGGAGTACTAATCTCCGAAGTCCAGCCTAGCATAGCAGCCTTTATCCCTGATTAGCCTGAGCACCTGAAAAGTATACTAAAACGTGTCAACACAAAGGTTGGTGAGTTCGTAGGTTTTATGTCAACAGTCTAATAAAAGAAATAAGTCTTTTGTCGATTCTTTTAAGTCTAAACAAGTAATAGTTCAATATATAACGAGCAGAGTTACGCCATAATAAGTCCAAATGTCTCAATGTCTCAAAGTCCGGCCTTACGGTACCTGCCTTAGTCCAAAGTCTCAAGTCTCAACTCATACAATAAGTACGTCCAAAGCACAACAAACAAACACATAATCACACACAAACAATAAGATCAAAGCACGTCAAATGGCACAAGTAACTCTATACGCACATGCTCAATATTGAACATAAAACAGAAACCGACAAAACTGTTTGAAAATAAGTATACTTTCCACCCCAAAACTTGTAAAAAGAGGGGCTACGAAACTCACCTGAAAGGTGTTATGAAAGTATAACGAACGAGCACGACAAGCACAATCAAAGTCCACGACAATCAACACCTATCAATAGTAAATGGCAAGTCACAATGAAAGTCTTTTGTCTTAAGTTTTAGCCTATTAGGAATGCCTTTAAGTCTATATGTCTTTATTTAACTTTTAAAATGACGTTTGTTAAAATTTACGAGACTCGAATAAACCGAACAAGAGTCTGGATTTGGCACCAATGACCTTTCTTAAGTTAAAATATATTATTTTATCAATACAACCTGATTTGAAATCATTACATAGCCCAAAATAAGTTTTACTCGAATTTAATCAAAATTAGACGAAACCGGAGATTTTAACCGAAAAGCTTACGAAACCGAAACGAGTTGAGGTTGAGCTCAACCTTATGGTTGAACTCGACAAACTACAGCCCAAAAATGTTATTTTGAAACCATTTAACCATACGTTAATCAATTGGACCAAAACTACATTTTTTGAGAAAACTAGTCAAGTTTAAGAACTGATTAAGCGCGTATGGACACGAAGGGCCAAAGAAATCGATTATATGAGTAGGGAAGTGGTTGAACTTGACCATGACAGGTATAGTTAGACCTGGACAGAGGTCAAAATGAGTTCTCCCCAATACTTAAGGGTCCGAGAGTTAAAACAAGTCATTTCGGGTCAAGCTAGTAACTTTACGAGACGTTTAAGCGACAAAACCTATGAGAGGTTGAACTAGACCAGAAGAGGTCGACCTAGACCTGATTTAGGTCGAGCTAGACCTGCCTAAGTCGAGCTAGACCAGGTAGAGGTCGAGCCAGACCTGTTCGGGGTCGGATTTGGACGAATTTTGATCAAAAACGACGATTTCGATGCGATTTTTGTTAAAACGACGTAGATTATGGCTAGCCAATTCATACCCATGGATCTTGGATGCACAAAAGTTACACAACTCAGTACAAAAAGGGTGATTTTCGACCAATTTAATACGCATGTGATTGACAATTGCACAAATCTTGATCTAGGATACGAAATCGACTAGTTTTTGAGTCATTTAGCCAAGTAAAGGATATCTTCAATTTGTAGTTGCACAAAACCGATTACATGAGTGCATAATGAGTCGGATCAAACCTTAATCAAGGTTCAATTTCAGTTCTTACACACAAATGTAACCAAAGATGCCCAAACAATAATCAAAGACATGATTCGCTTAGCTTTTGATAAGAACCGAAAAGTAAACATAGATATATATACATATAGAACGAATTAAATAGATGAAGAAAAGCCTTACCCACGTTTTTGATGATGATTATGATAATACACACTTGTTTCTTGATCGATGATTGAAGCCTTGATTGATTTACACGCGTTTAGAACCGAAATCAAGCGATTTTTGCAAGATAGAATTTGAAAGCAAAATTCTATGTGTGTGAGGTGATATGGACGACCAAAACAAGAAAAGAAAAGCAAAAGGCTTGGCCTTGTATTTATAGGCAAGGTCAAGGGAGGGGGGGGGGGTCCGTCAGACAAACAAAACGTCTGATAGTTTTAGTCCTTTTTGCTTACCGGGCGAACACCGAATGTCATAGAAATGATTTGACCATATTTTATGATATATTTTTGAATTACGAACCCAACGACTAGTTACATGACCATATTTGACTCACAAAAGTATTTTAAGTCTTTATTTAGGCATTTCTATTAAACAACTAGTCTTCCTCAAACATTCGCACCAAGTCTTAAAAAGTCTAAAACACTAGTATACAATAAACTCACATGTCTTAATCATACTTTAATCCAAAAAAACTCACGTCTTTAGATTTATGTTTGACGGTTACTAACCTTATTCGAACAGAAAAGTACAGTCAGAAGAACGCTCAGGTGACGGTTGTTACACCTGAACAAGAAGAGCATAAAGAACTGCCCTCTGTTGAAGAAATTTTGGTTGCAGTTCAAGCCCTTGGATATGAAGGGGAGTTGGGATCTTTGAGAGACTTTAAGAGAATGAATGTTGCTACTCTCTGGCACACCATGTATAATGTGTTAAATACATGCTTGATACCCTCCCAGAAAGGAATTGATGCCATGACACGACATTATCTGTCACTTTATTATGCTGTAACTCATAATGTTCAATGTGATTATGCAAAGATAGTCTGGGAGAAAATGGCTCAAGTACTGAAAGGCAAAGATGGGCAAGAAAGAAAGTATATCCCATACATCAGATTCTTCACGTTGTTCATTGAAGATGTTCTTGATTCTGCTGATGTAATCCCCAAGTTAGATGACTCGTTCAAATGTGTCATTGCAATGTATAAATCCAATCTAAGGGGCACAGGAAGTGAGCTTGCAAAACCTTTTCCAATTCCACCATTTTTGCTTAATCTTGTACTAGCTAAGAGTCCCCATCTTAGGACATATAGAGAGAGTGGTTAGACATAGTTCTGGGGTCTGAAAGCTGACAGACTCCTACCCCAACTGTGCATTGGTTGCCAAGTGAGGGTCCTAGGTTATCTAAAAGAAAAATAGGGGATAGAGGTGAGGGGACTGTTAAGCAACCGAGGAGGAAGCTTAAAAGAGTGTCATTTGAAACTCCTATCACACCAACCATTTCTTCTTCTCAAATAACACCACCACCATCACAATCAACTCCATCTATTCCTACAACACCTTCTACACCACTTCCTTCTATTTCTTCTCCGATTCAACCAATTCTTTCTCCACCACAACTATCTACAATTCTTGAAACAACATCAACTATTCCCGCTCCCATCCCTGGGAGAAGATTAAAAATGCAAGCTCGAAGGATCAAATCTAAGTCTGGTTTGTTGAAACTTACAAAGAAGAAACACAAGAAAAGACACTCTACTTCATCTTCAAGCTTGCAGAGAGATGAGTCGGGTACACTTAATGTTGATCAATCTTTTGGTACCTCGACAGACTTTGATGATGGTCATATCACAGAAACAATTGCAAGTGTGATATCTGATGTTATATCTGAGGATCTGGGCACTGGAGATGAGGTTGTGCTGGAGGTACAAGGAAAGAATGAGGGCGGGGTTGAAAATACCAGAGAGGTTGAGAGGTCCGGGCTAGGACAAGGGCGTAAAGAAAACGTTTGCCCTCCAATAGTTGAAACCAATGAGTCTAGCCGGGATGACAACTTGTTAGAAATACAAAATAGTGCTTAGTTGTATTTCAAACTTTGTATTTTGATGTACTTATTGAAAGGTTGAGGGGGAGCTTTTGTAATATACTTAGAGTATAAATACCCCTCAAGCCTTAACATTTTAAAAAGAGCTGGTAACACTTTTTACTGATCAATCAATCAAGCTTTCCACACACACACCTCTCTCTCTCTCAAGAACACACACTAATACACACTTTCCACCATTGTTGATCACCTAACTTCCGCATCAAAACACGAATATTACATGTATTACACAACCCTAGGGAAGAAGTCGAGAGCTCCCCACTTTTGCATGTACAAACATCTCACAGCTATTCTGACTCCTCACAACAGGAGTTAGTCTAAGATATGCACGGGGAGCAACCACGTTCACCACACTCTCCTCATTTGGAGGATGAGAGTGTTGAAATAAGAGAGGACCAGCCCCACCTCTCGCCTTCATTTCGTGCACTAGAGTCTAATTCTCCTAGGGACATGGACCTGCAAGCTCAGTTTTGTACTGATGCCGGAACAAGCGGAGAGGGACCCACTGTGAGTGACCCTCTAGGACAGCTTGGAAGTCCTGCCTTAGCTAACAATATGCCAGCTTTAGCCGCATGCAACAATTCTCACACTGAGACTGAGAGACAGTATGAACGCCAAGGTGACACTGTTGTTTCTCGGGATCAACCTGAGACTGTATTAATGGGCATTCTCAGTGACCCCGGTGTTGTTAGAGGTGTTACCCAACAACAAGTCCCGGGCAGTGATTTATCCCAAGGATCTTCAGGAAATCCTGGTTGTTAAAACACGAGGGACCGGTCAAATCGAGATCTAAACAACTACAAACGTACAGAATCCAATTGTAATTGTCTTTGAGGATTCTGAATAAACATGAACATATAAACACGAATTACATGAAGAATAAGAGATAAATACAGATGTAAAACTCGTGAATATCATTAATCATATGAATATTACACCAAATCAGTATACATCTGACTAGCATGGGGTATAGATCTCTACCCCGTGCAAGATGAATAGTTTATGTCTAGACCTAAACAATTAACCCGAAATTGTAACCTAATTCTAGTATATATAGGCTGCTTCACGGGCTGGGCTTCTATCTTGTTCATGGGCTTTGACTTCCTTCACACGAACCAGATACCTCGTGCTGACGTCATCATTCCTCGTGATGATGTCATCACGACCTTGAAGACATCCTTTTTTCTTCATAATCAACCCATAGAATTACATTGCGACGGACAACAATAGATGCTCATAAATTGCATCTACACTGGTTGTGAAGCCATTGAATCTCAAACTGCTGGTGAGGGTTTGCCCCAAGGATCTGCAGGAAATCCGGAAACAGCTTCGGCTGGTTTAGGTCACACCACCAGTGTGCCAACAACCTCCGGGTTAGTTCCACCATCTATACAAACACCACCACCACTTCAAACAACAACAACACCCCAACAAACTTCATCAACCTCAAAACAACAAGATAAAGAAAACACATGCAAACATTTACTACATATCTTGAGGGATGAAGGTGATAACATAAATCTGATTGATCAGGGGGTGTTAAATGCTCTAGAGTTGAGGGAAAGAGAATTAGACCATACAAGTCAAGTTGAAGCTTTGAAAGAGCAAGTACTATCTCAGAAGGCTGAATATGATGCCAAACTTGCTGCTTTCGAGCTCAGGTTAATTGCTCGAGTCTTGCCGACCGGCCTCAGTTTCTTCAAGATGGGATGATCTTGATTCCGATAATCACCCCGAGGGGGAGAACCAAGGAGATGGTCAAGCTAATGTAGGGGCAAGAGTTGAAGAAACGAATGTAGATGTGGAGATGGGGGAAAGGGTTGATGTAACAACCGCCTTAGAAATAATTTAAATAAATCCATGATATGTTCTAGTTTCGAATATGTGCTCACATGAAGGTCTATTCAATCTTAAATCTTGAATTATAAGACGAGTCTATGGTCTATTGTGATAAGAATATTAGGTTTCAAAACGTAAGCGATTGTATTCAAGAAATTCTAGTCCGAAAATGTTTAATTTAGACCCTAGATTTATTAGAATCATTAATTAAGGGAAAACTATAAAAGGGTTAGAAAACCCCATTTTTCCACTTCTTCACCATTTTCTCCCCATCTCACCTCTCTCTCTCTCTAAAAACACACACATACATTCACCATCTTCACCCACAAAAATTCATCATTTGATTTTGAGTTGTTAAACCAAGATTTCTTGCATTTTTAGCTTCCTTGTGATAATCAAAACATATTTCTAGCATCGATTTTCAGGTAACCACAACAAATTTTGAGATTTTCATCAAAATAAAAGTTTACTTTTCAAGTGTATGTTCTTGATGATTTGGTCCATTTTTGGTGTAAAAATCGTGTTAAAAGTTAGTGGGGTTTGTGTCTAAAAATGGTTAGTAACCTTTTCGTGATCAAATTTGGGTCGTAAACATGTCTTAATCTTCAAAACCCTCGTTTTTGTTTGAACAGTCCCAAATTCGTCCTAAAAACACTTAAAACGAATTTAGTATCCTAGAAACGAATTTAAGTCTTCCAAAACGAAGTTAAGCTTCAAAACGAACTTAGCAAACGAACTTAAGCTCCAAACAAACTTAAGTCCTCAAACGAATTTAAGGTCTATCTTCGTTCAGATACACCTTACGAGTTTAAGGTCTATCTTCGTTCAGATACACCTTACGAATTTAAGGTCTATCTTCGTTCAGATACACCTTACGAATTTAAGGTCTATCTTCGTTCAGATACACCTTACGAATTTAAAGTCTATCTTCGTTCAGATACACCTTACGAATTTAAAGTCTATCTTCGTTCAGATACTCCTTACGAATTTAAAGTCTATTTTCGTTAGTTGTAGAAATCAGATTTTAT
This sequence comes from Erigeron canadensis, assembly GCF_010389155.1. Classification (NCBI taxonomy): domain Eukaryota; kingdom Viridiplantae; phylum Streptophyta; class Magnoliopsida; order Asterales; family Asteraceae; genus Erigeron; species Erigeron canadensis. The sequence goes on from NC_057768.1 coordinate 18,296,259, forward strand.
ACTTAGTTGTAATCCAAGTCTATCATGTACAAGGAAACCCTAACTAAGGTATAATCAAGACATATTCGATCTTGTTTATCAAAGTGCGAGTTCAAAGACGTTCATTACGAGTCTAGTGTATGAAAAACACTGTTGAGTCAAACGTTTAAAGATCTTTAGTAAACCAAATCATCAGTACATCAAGGACACTTAGTGAATAAATAATCACGAGAACTAATACATGTATCCATCTATGCTCAATGGTTTATGATTAGGTTGACATCAAGACATACTTGGATTCGAGTAGATATATTTTACTATATCTGTGCTTATACTCTGTGCTCGCAGAACTACGTTGTAGCAGATCACTGTGAGTCTTCGTAGCCCCTTTTTCTTTACTTATTTCAGGGTGAAAGGAATACTACTCATGCTTTTATACATGCCGTAACTACTTTTACTACTCTTCGGCTATTTGACTACTTGATACTACTAGCCGGTCCTATTGAGGATTGTGTGTGCTCTATTGATACTATTAGCCGGTCCTATTGAGGATTGTGTGTGCTCTATTGATACTATTAGGCGGTCCTATTGAGGATTGTGTGTGCTCTATTGATACTATTAGCCGGTCCTATTGAGGATTGTGTGTGCTCTATTGGTACTATTAGCCGGTCCTATCGAGGATTGTGTGTGCTCGCATACTTATGTGCAAGTTGGTCACTAGCCACTACATACTACTTTACACTTGAGATCTATTGACGGCATAAAATGCTTTTATACTACTTGTTTATACTCAAACCTACGAACTCACCAACCTTTGTGTTGACTCTTTTAAGTATTCCTTTCAGGTAATCAGGCTAATCGTGGCTAGGAGTTGTAGCATGGGACTATTAGCAGACTTCAGGATTTAGGGTTGGAGTTTGCATGCTTGTACTTTGTGGTTGGTGGCAATATGCCCAATCGTATCCCCTGCGTGGGACTTTTCATACTTGATTTGATCATCTTTGTTGAACTTGTGTGTAATAACTACTACTATGCTTGTTTGGTTATGAAATTGACTATTTATGTTTATTCTAAGCACTCATTTAGTATTCCTATGTAACATCCATGTGCGCGTGTGCTTTATCTTACATCCCGAGTTTTCCGCCGCTGTTGGGGTGTTACAGTTGAAGGTTGAAATGTTGATGTAGTTGAGGATGATCAAGCTGAGATTGATAGATTAGCCGAGTGTATGGCTAGATCAGATGAAATGTGGAAAGGACTGGGTTTGAATGTGGAGGATATTTAAAATGCTGAACAAAGAGAAGAAATAAGGAAGAGGTTGGAAGAGGTGTTTGGAATGGGAGAAATAGAAGGAGAGGAGGAAGATAATGAGTTTGTTGATGAAGATGTAGTTTATGAGGCTATAATAGAATTTGTTGAAGGAGAGGCTGACGCAAAGCTATTAAAGACAACATGGTGTTGAATGTTCCGGAATTTGTGGAGACTGAAAAATCAACTGTAGAACCAGTGTTTGAAGAATTTGCTGATCTTGATTATTTTACCACTGGTACTTCAGGAAAAAATGAAGCTGAAGAGTCTGCAATTCCATCTGTGTCTACTCCTAAGCAATACTCTTTCAATGATTTTGAAGGGTTTGATGAGCTAAGAAAAATCCAGATGCTGTCTCTCAAGATTTGAAAAAGTCTACATTTAAACAAGTGTTAAGAGAAGCAATCATGTCTGAAGAAGAACCACTTCTCGACTACTTCCCCACAGAACTAACAGAAGAACAATGGAACTTCGTGAATAGGGGGTACTTCCTCAGAGATCAAGCTAGAATGGTTGCGCTTGGTATTAAGCCAAAACAAGCTGCAATCAAATCAAGATTCTTGGAAGAAAGAGCATTTCCAATCTTCTACGGAGCCACTAAAGTTGTCAAAGTAGGAAGACCAGAATTTGATGCTATGTACAAGTTTAAGGATCCAAAACAAGTTGAAGAATACAGATCTCTCCTTAAACTTGCCGATAGCTACAATCCAAGTATTCTTGAAGATCAGAAGAAGTACAGGATAGTGGTGCTAGTCAGAGTGATCTTGATAAGGAAGACTCATATCTCAATACCTTGTTTTCATGTAAAAAGAGAGAATGGCTTGATTTATAGATTCAATGAAGCTCATTTCAAACTGCTGCCGGTTGATGACTTGATTTTCCTTTACAATCACTACGTGAATGCTATTCAAAGATATCATGAAGATCTAATTGCCTTTGATGCAGTGAAGTAGCATCATTCAACATGCATCATTGGAAGATTTTCAGATTGGGTTTGAGTTGGTTAAAAGGAAGATTAATGTCTCGTATCCAGATCAAAGTCTTTACACAGAAACATAGAAAGATTGAATATTGGTCATGTTCTCGAAAAATCAACACTTGGTGTAGTATTTCTTAACAAGATTGATAAAAGATTGGGTTTTAGAGAGAGTATTGGAATGTTAAGGGAAGCGAAGAATGTTAAGAAATCCAAGTACATCGAGAGGAGAAGAGTATTGGAATGTTAAGGGAAGCAAAGAATGTTAAGAAATCCAAGTACATCAAGAGGAGAAGAGGAGGATGCTGGATCAAGTATGAACCTAGTAATGTTTTGGGACCACACAACATTCCTCCTAGAAACTATGAAGCAAACATAGTGGTCCCCCAAGATAAACCTGAAGGTGATAACTGCTTCTGGCATCCACATGAGAAAAGACCAAGGAATCGAGCCTAAAGACTTTTGGATCTGGGATACATTTTTGACAAATCACTACTAAGGGGGAGATTGTTAAAAATATAATTTCTAGTAGTTGACTTGAATGTTTATAATGTTTTGTACTTATTTGTAGTTCTCATAAGTATGGAAGGGGGGACTAGTGTAAATTGTATAGGAAGTATATAAAGCCCCCTCCATAGATTTGAATTGTAACTTTGATCACATTCCATGCTATCCAATCTTTCCACACTCTTACTTTTCTCTCTCGGCACATACACACACTAACACACACACAACCTCCATTAACACACAATAAAACACATAGTAAAGCTCAATTACATACATTACATAATATACATGGGACCAATATGATCTTTGGAGGGGATTAAAGTTAAAAAGGGAATTCTTAATTTTAATATTTTGGTAGGGACATTGGTGTTCAAGATATAGAGGGTGTCTCAATATCTTGAACTTACTTGGGAGGCGTGGTTAGCCTTTTCGTATGTGTTTGTGTAACGGGTGGCGTGGTTAGCCAATTTCGGGAGATCGATGGTGACATCGATAATCGATAGAATTAATTTCGACAACCTTGGAATTTAACCCTTCAGCTGTGAAATTAATAAACGTGCGACACGGGTGAAACTTATGAAAGGGTGAAGACCCTCAACCAAAAGTTGGTGTGAAAGCCAAAAGGTGAAGACATTGTTCCACGTTGCTATGTATGATAATGAATATCCTTTGAGATCCTACAAAGTAAAATCCTTAGACACTGACGTTAGCCATTTGGCTAACGCCACTCCGATGCTTAAGTCAGTATCATCATTTTGAAAGATAAAATAAATAAATAAATAAATGAATGTGAGTTGATCAAAAGGGATTGAAGAATCATACCTGATTTTGTCAATAAGACAAAATTAATTAGACATGATATAATTTGAGATGGATAGCGTTCCAATCTCTTGGAACTAACTTACCTTCTAGATCTTGTAACCAATAGGATTTCTGCCTCGATCAAATAGGGACCTTCCCATTTCGGGTTCAAATTCCATTCAGGATTGATCAAAGCTTTCTTCAATACTAAATCTTCAACTTGAAATCGTCTCAGTCTTAAGTTCTTATTATAAGACTTGGCGATTCGTTGTTGATAAGCTGCTATCCTTATTCTGGTTCTTTCCCGTAATTCATCTAGAGATTCTAAGTTTTCTAATAATAATTCTTTGTTTTTCTCATAAGTCAATAAACTTATCCTTGCGGTTGGTAAATCCATTTCAGTAGGTAATACTGCCTCAGCTCCAAAGACAAGTGAAAATGAAGTTTGTCCAGTAGCATTTTTAGAGGTTGTACGATCAGCCCACAAGACAAATGGTAATTCTTCAGCCCATTTTCCTTTGGCTTGTCCCAGTTTTTTCTTCAAATTATTCATGATAATCTTGTTACTTGATTTCTCTTGACCATTGGCTTGAGGATGAACAGGAGTAGAGGTAATCATTTTGATTCCCCATCTTTCACAAAAAGTTGTAGTTTTCTTTCCAATAAATTGTGAACCATTATCACAAATTATTTCTGCTAGAACCTCAAATATGGTCAATATATTTCTCTTGATGAAGGATATAACATGAGATTCCTGGATCTTGGAGTATGCTTCAGCCTCAATCCATTTTGAAAAATAATCTGTCATTGCTAGAAAGTATTTCTTTCCTGCAGAAGATTCTGTCATGGGTCCCACGATATCCATCCCCCATTCCATGAATGGCCATGGTGACAAAACTGGATACATGGGTTCAACTAGTTGATGATGAATGTTTCTATGCCTTTGACAAGCATTGCACTTTTTAGCATAATCTTCAACGTCCTGTTTCATGGTTGGCCAATAATAACCAGTCCTCAAGATCTTTGAATGTAAAGATCTTCTAGTTGTGTGATTCCCACATTCTCCTTCATGAATATCTTTGAGAACCTCTTTGATCTTAGGATTCTCTAAACATCTAAGGTATGGTCCTGCAAGAGACTTTCTATACAAAATACCATTTATCATAGAATAATGAGTCGTTTTCATTCGGAAGGCCTTTGGGTTTTCATCTTTAGGGATTGTCCCATTGTTTATATATTCTTTAATTGGTGTTATCCATGAATTTTGATTATTCTCAGAACTTTCAGTTTCGGTATCTTGAATAGCCAAAGTTTTATGAGTCTCTTTATCTATAGCAGGATATAGAACATGAACTATAGGAATAGTAGTTTCAGATGACATCTTAAATGTTGATCCTAGATTTGCTAAGGCATCAACTTCAACATTTTCTTCTTTAGGTGCTTGTTCTATGTGGAATAAATCAAAATTCTCTGCTAGTTTTTTAACTATGTCTAAATACTTCATTAATGTTTCACCTTTTGCAGCGTATGATCCATTAAAATGACAATTTATTGTCTGGGGTATGATATCCTCTTATGGCGATTTTAGTAGGATACCTAATCCTATTCCTTTAACATTAGCAGCTCCATCAGTATATAAGATCCATTTTTCAGTAGCTTCTTCTAGCATTTTAACTTCTAGATCTACTTCTGGTTGTACGTTAGTACTAAAATCAGCCACAAAATCAGCTACAGCCTGAGATTTTATAGCATTCCTAGGTTCATATACTAGGTTAAAAGCACTTAATTTCACAGACCATTTAGCCATTCTTCCTGATACTTCAGGTTTCCTAAATACGCATTTTATTGGGTAATTAGTCCTAACATGTATCGCATGTGTTTCAAAATAATGTCAAAGTTTAGTAGATGCCATGACTAATGCAAGTATAAGTTTTTCGAGATGAGAATACCTGGTTTCAGCATCAATTAAACTCTTACTTACATAGTAGACGGGATTCTGTTGACCTTCAGATTCCTTTAAAAGGACTGCGCTTACCGCGTTCGATGATACAGCCATGTATAGATATAAAGGTTCACATCTTCCGGTTTCACCAGTAGTGGAGGAGTTGATAAATACTTCTTTAATTCCTGAAAAGCTTCTTATTGCTTTTCTCCCCATTCGAATTTCTTATTCTTCTTTAAGATATCATAGAACTCCTTGCATCTATCTGAGGATCTTGAGATGAATCTATTGAGTGCTGTTAGTCTGCCGGTTAACCTCTGAATATCTTTAGCATTTGACGGAGATTTCAAATTCAATATTGCTTTAATTTGTTCTGGGCTAGCTTCAATTCCTCTTTTGGTGACCATATATCCTAGGAATTTTTGAGCCCCAACTCCAAAATTACATTTGGCAGGATTCAACTTCATGTTGTATTTGTCCAGGATATTGAAGGCCACTTCAAGATCTCTCAAATGATCTTCAGCTTTTTTAGATTTCACCACTATGTCATCTATATAGACCTCCATGGTATCCCCCAGTTGGTCTTTGAACATCATGTTGACTAGCCTTTGATATGTAGCACCTGCATTTTTAAGACCAAAAGGCATGGCAATATAACAATAAATACCTGTTGGTGTCATGAAGGCTGTGGCTTCTTGATCTTCAGGTTCCATTTGAATCTGCTGAAATCCTGAAGAGGCATCCATGAATGTCAGCATCTCGTGTCCCGAAGTCGTATCTACCATTGCATCGATATGTGGAAGTGGAAATGGATCTTTTGGACAAGCTTTGTTAAGATCTGTGAAATCTACACAAACTCTCCATTTTCCATTTTTCTTTTGCACAACCACCATGTTTGCCAACCATTCAAGAAATTTAACTTCTCTAATCATGTTCGCCTTTAGTAATCTCTCGACATCTTCCTGAATAATAGCGTTTCTTTCAGGAGCGAATTTCCTTCTTTTTTGTTGAATAGGCTTGAAGCTTTTATCGATTCCCAATTTGTGTGTAATAACATCTTTTGATATTCCAGTCATATCTTCTTGTTTCCAAGCGAAAGTCTTCATTCTTGTTTTGAGGAAATAAACGAATTTGGTTTCCATATCTTTCGATATCTTCTTTCCTATTAAGAATTTAATATTATGATCTTCAGGAACCAAGATAATTTCCTTCACATCCTGTTCTTCTGGTTCAACTACATCGAAGATCCTTTTCTGTAATTGCTATTGCGAAGTTGGTTTTGCAGCTAACTTCATGCTGGATGTGTAACATTCTCTAGCTTCTTGCTGATCTCCCTTAATAGTAACTACTCCCCAAGGTGTTGGAATTTTAACACATTGGTGATATGTTGAAGGTACTGCCTTCATTTCGTGGATCCAGGTCTTCCCAAGATTATATTGCATCCGGGAAGTGAATCCACAACACAAAATTTATGCATTGAATTTATCCCTCCAACATATACTGGCAATTTGATTTCGCCAACAGTATATTTAGTTTCGCCACTAAATCCGATCAAAGGAGAAGCTTTCCCATTAATATCTTCTTCTGAGATGTCCATTCTCCCCAATGTTTCTAGCTTGATGATATTCACCGAGCTTCCATTGTCTATTAAGATCCTGGGAACATAATGGTTAGCAATAAAAAGAGTAATTACCAGACCATCATGATGAGGTTCCATGATATCATTAAAATCTTCTTCAAAGGAGATGATGTCTGAGTCTGAAATCGATGCTTTCTTCACACTTCTTTCTCCTTTATCTGCTTTACTCTGCTTTGCAAATCTTTTCGCTGCTGAATATGTTGTCCCGCACACTTCTGATCCCCAGAAATGGTATTAATTACTTTTGCATTGTCTGGTGGAGAATCTGCTTTTTGTGTTGATTTTGGTTTGGAAAAATCCAAGCCTTCAACATCCTTGGCTTTCTTCCTTCCGAGTAATTCTGTTAACTATCCCTTAGCTAATAAGGTGGATATTTCTCTTCTCAGCATTTTGCAATCTTTAGTGATGTGACCAAAATCTTCATGATTAGTACACCACTGGCTAGGATCTTTTTTCTTAAAATATCCATCGTTTCTCTTTTGAGGCCATCTTACCTTGTCTCCAAGATCTCTAGGCACCATTATAATGTCGGGTGTCCCTACAGAAAAACAATATGATGCTAGAGTAGGATATTCGACCCCGTCATCTTCTTCGACAACATTGACTTGATTATCCACATGCCTTGTGTTAGGACCGGGGTCTCTGCTTTTCGATTTGGACGATCATATGATAAGGTAGTAAGCTCATTTTCTTCGAGCCTTATGAAGAATCTTGCTGCTCTTGCTTTTGCCACATCTAAATTCCTGCATGGCGTCATTATAAGATCTTCCTGGAACTTAGATCCTTTATGGAGACCTCTCTGCAAAGCTTGAATAGCAGTCAACATATCCAATTTAGGAATATTAAGCGATTCTTTCATAAATCTAGTCATAAAATCTCTAAGTGATTCGTGTGGTTTCTGAATTATTTTATAAAGATCATCGGTTAATTTTTCAAAAGTCCTACTGCATGAAAATTGACTACAAAATAGATTTGTCAAATCAGCAAAAGAATTAATAGATAAAGGAGGCAAACTCTGCAGCCATTTTAAGGCTGATCCTGATAGTGTCGATCCAAAGCTTTTGCATAAGCAAGCTTCTTTTAAATTGGATGGAATTGGCACCGTTTCCATTTTTTCTAAATAGAGTGCAATATGCTCTTGTGGATCAGTAGTTCCATCATATGGTTTCATATTTGGAACTTGAAATTTCTTCGGAATTTCTACGTTTGCGATCCTGTCACCATATCTATTAATAAGATAAGATGCAGGGTTGACTTCAGGAATTGGATTGCAAAATCCAGGAACACTTAAGATCATGTCTTTAATATTCTTGAATTCCCTTGCAATGTAATCATTCGTTCCTTGTCCCTGCGAAGGGTTAGTAAAAGAAAATGATCCAGCAAAATTATTGGAATTATGCAAACCTGCACCCATGGTGGCTGATGGTCTAGCAGCATGAGTATTTTGTGGGATATTACTCCCAAAATTACGAGTTGCAGTCTGTAGAGACGTATTAATAGGAGCGGATTCAGGAGCAGTTGGTGTCGTTGAAAATAAATTTCTAGGAGTCACCGGTGGTCTATTTTCAAATATCCTTGATTCAAGGATTCTGAATTGTGCGTGATTGTACTCTTGATTAGTTTTAATTGTCTTATCAAGATTCTGCAAAATAGTAAACAAGTCAGGAAGTTCTTCAGAATCAACATTCCTAGACTCGGTATTATAGGGATCTAGATTTCCGCGATCATCGTAAAAACTTCTTTTTTGAGTCTGGCCAGATCTCGTATTTTCCTGGGATGAATTCCCTGCTGGAGTTTCTTTTGGTATTTCCAAGATCTGGAACGAATCCATCGGCTCCTTCCCTTTATCTTGACTCGAGGTTCGAGTTGCGTTGTTTCTATTTCTTCGATATAAAGCACGTCCTAGAGGAGGAGGAGGCATAGGAGAAGAAACAACATGAACAATTTGCGAAGAATTAGTTGGTTGAGTCGACATTTTCGGTTTTTAGTTTTGAAAAATTCTGCTTTATGAAAATCAAAAAGATTTTTATCAGATCGAATGCACCTTTCGCCCCACGGTGGGCGCCAATTTGTTTTGGTCAAAAATTACCCAAGATAATCACCGTTGAAAACTTAGATCAATTATGTAACCAAAAAACTTTCGTTCGTGAGGTTAAGGGCTTGTAAAATATGTTTGGATTCAAAGATGCGTATAAAATAAGTATGATAAATTAAGATTATGTTAACTTAAGCAAAAGATGGTTGTCAAAAGAATTCGCAAACTATGTTATAATGGTATACGAAATAAATGATGATAAACAAAACATAATAAAGAATGATAATCGTAAATTAATGCAGTAAATAAGAGATTAAGGAACGAAGAACACCGAGATTTGTTATCGAGGAAAAGCCTTTAATCCTTTTAGGATTGCCGGCATAAAAAGCCCGGGAGGAAGCAATCGTCCCTGTGACATCCGTCAAATTTTCACTTTATTTAATTTAACCTAATTATATGCAATTAGGGTTCGATTATATTAATTAGGGCATTTTAGGCTAAGATAGGGCATGATTAGGTGTATGAGTATGTGCTAAGCTTTCTTATTGATTATGTGATTAATCAAACTACTAAATGAACTTTCTTGACGTGTTTAAAAATCTTGATGATGGGCGATTAGTAAATAAAAAGTTCAAAATTACCAAAAATTCATAAAACGTTTACTTTTAGTATAAGCTTTTCTCGTATGGACTTGAGACTTCGGGAAACTTAATTTCGAGTATTTCTCCACTTAATTATGATTTTTAATTTATAATTTATCACTCTCGAAAAATTCAGAAAATATAAATAATTATAGTAAATAATATTAGATGTTATAAAGATAGAAAACTAACTAGTTTTTATCAAGACTTTATACCATCATTTGCACTATCATTTCTAACAAAATAAATATCATAATACTTTATAAAAATAGCTTGTAAATATGTATTATATATATAAAAGTCATACAATTTATATAAATCAAAGTCTTTCATAAAAGTTACCATGGCTAGTAACTAGCCACATCTCCTTTTACTATTACAAACTTAACCTCCAAGTTTTACCACATCACCTCCTTCCTTCACCACTACCACATTCTTACACATCACCAACCTTGGTGATCAAGTTTGATCTTCCCTTTTTTCTCCCCCAAAACCCACAGCCATCACCACCACATCAACCATTTCAATTTCAAAACTTTTACTATAAATAGCAACCTAAAGCCTTCATTCTAAATCACACCTCCCATAATTCTTTCTCCCTCATTTTAGTATTCCACAACTCTATAATCATCCCTCCCCCTTGGACTAATAATAAGTCTCTTGAATTCATAGTAGTTCTTAGGAAAGTAAGGGTAGTTTGCAAAGGAATCGACTAGTAAGGTTGTTATCGGGAATTCGCTTATGATCTTCATATTTTGGGTTGTTATAATGGTGAATTGAAAATCGGGTTATTAAGGTTACTATCAAGTTTGCATATCCAAGTTCTTGCCATCTTCATCGATAATCATTAGTGTTCTTCGTTACGTCCTTATTTTGATCTTAAATTGTATAAAGCCTTCTATCATTGTAAATTTCCATAAACCTTGTTCAAGACACTCTTTAAATATTTACATGATTATATAACTATACATGTTAGTATTAAAATGCTTGTCAACTTATTTTATACGCAAATTGTATTTAAATAGGTTAAATATCTCTTTTATACGCATATTGAATTGTTGGAAATTTTATAGAAATGCATGGCCTTTATACTTTTAAATAAATTCTTTTATACTTCCAATCAAGTATAATCAAAATGAATATTCATATAATCGCTATTCACCATCTGTGAATTATTTTCGTTTTCTCGAATTGTCGGATTTATGTATATAAATATTTAAACGGAGCGGATTGTAGTTCGCAAACGGTTTGCTATTCGCATTCTAAACGCAACTTAGTTCACCGTCGTGATACTACACGACCCACGTCAACCCTAACACAACTTGAAATATAATCTTGGTTTTTCTTGCCATTTAAGGTATCTCTTCATCCTATAATTAATATATTTTTGTATTAATTATAGTCCTACTATTTAAAGTATCTCTTCGTTATATGTATATAAATATATACACACACATATTCATTTTTGAATACGTTTCATATCAATTCAAAGAAACACTTTCAAGTGTCTTCTTATTCTCATTCATATCTTATCTAATTCATAGCTTATAAATTGTATTTTTAACAAAAGCTTATGAAAGATTTTTATAAAAATAAAATGAGAAATCATTTATAAATATTTCAAAAATAAAAATTTTTAAAAGAACCCAAAGTTTCTACGTTGACAAGCGTATTGATAAATAACAATCTTAAGTTTAAACCTAGACTATAAATCAAATCGTATTTTCTATTAGGATAATTTGCTCGTCGCCATCATCGCCATCTACAACCTTTTTACATTACTAATCAATCACCGATCTTAGGTGAGTTTCATGGATCTCTTTTTACTATTTTTGGGCTGAGAATACACAACTGTTTTTATGGACACAATTGTTTAAAAAGTTCTATGCTTATATTGTTACTATGCTCTTGATTGAAATCCCCTATTGAACTTGAACCGAGAAATTTGCAGCGTGAATATTATAAATAGTACTATTTGGGTTGACACCCCTATCCGTATTAGTCGCGCTAACTGGTCAAACGGATATATAATATTTGAATGATATCGTGATTGCATTGAGCATTGGCATCACAAGAGGGGTATGGCACAACATATATTATTGTTAAGGTATTCGGTTTCAAGGTATAAGCATAGTGTGACATGGATTTGCTGAATCCATACTATACATAGATTTGCTGAATCTATATTTTTATGATATATGTATGCATGCATTATCATATGAAAAATTCTGTGTTCCATGGTATGATATAATTCTCTATGAACTCACCAACTTTATGTTGACGTAATTTAAACGTGTATTCTCAGGTACTTGAGCTATTTGATGCATATGCGTGATGCTTGCTTTTGGAGTCATAACATATATTAGGAGAAAACATTTTGAGATGTCTTTAGCTAGTTAATATTCTCATGTTTATAAAGAATCTCATTTGTGCTTGATGTGTACTCATCTTTTGTAAGAAACAATAGTTATTATATATGAAATTTTCTAAAAACGTCTCATTATAGAGGTCGTTTATTATAAATTGTGTTGTGATTTCCTTATTTGTTCGCACCTTCCATTTCCGCAAAATAAAATATTTTGGGGGTGTGACAGTCTCTGCCTTGTTCTCTTATTAATGTTTGGAGAGGTAGAGATGAATGCTTGTTCGTTCCCCCTTTCGTTCCAAAGGCGCTACTTCAATTCAAGCGCAAGCCCCCTTATGTTTAAATCGATTACAATAATAGAGCAGCTTGATCGATCGTTCTAAGTGAGTAATTCGTAAAGTAATGTGTGTTGTGTGTTACAAGTGTGAGCAGATGTAAGTGAGTTTATCCTGGGAGAATAATAGATGTCCTATGATCGATCAGACCCTCATTTATATAGAGCTATTAAGTAACTAATTATCCGAGATTGTAGGGATTTCCTGGTCTTCTTCAAGTGAACGTTGGAGCATATCTTGACTGATATTGTAGCCGTTTGAAGATATTCTCCTCGTGTAGAAATCAGCTTGAAGTCCGATTATACTGGTAGACTCAGTCTTCTTTTGCGTGTTGATCAAATAGAGCATGTGTTGAATCTCTTCGTACCGTTAGAGATATTTTCCTTGTGTTTTGATATCGAATATTCAGGAACCTGCATATTATTCTCATGGAAACAATACTTGAAATATATCATTAGTAAGCTATCGAGATATGTTAAGATCCTAATAGTTCATGATCTTGGAGCTTCAAGATAATGAAAGCTGAAATTTCACCCATAACAATTACTTTGAAGTACAAGTCTGCCAAGTTTTCCAAAGAAATTCCTATGAAGAAGTTTGGGAAGGATTTGTTGGATAATATGGAGGGTTGGTACTTTGATAGTAAAACATATGAAGCTGTAATGTATGACCATAGTTACCATAAGATGTTAGAACTAAAAATGGTGTTAAAATGTAAATGTTTTAGAGGTGGAAGGGGCATTAGTGAAACTTAGATTTATGATATAAATAGCCCCCTTCCACACATTATTTGTAAGCCTTTCCCCCATTTCCATAATTAATCCCAATCATTCCACTCTAATTTCTCTCTCATCTCCATCTTCAACCTCCATACACACACAAACACCTTTTCACACACTAACTCCATTATTGCACAAATCAAGCTCAAATTTCTATTTGACATTTGGTATCAGAGCGAAACATCACTTTGATATCGATCCATAACTGTTTTTGATCTCAATTTCATCAAAAATCAAATTCAAAAACTATTTTTCATACCGTCCCTTGTTTCATCATTTTTCATCGTTTTAAATCACATAAAATCATCAATTTTTGTTCAAATTTAGATTCCTTATAGCTTAAAACATAATTTTTAGATTTTGGCGCTCAAATTTCGGATTTAGATTATGTTGTATTTTTAGCTGAATTTTGTTTAAGGATTTGTTGCGGACGTGACAATAAACGTTTTGCAAGTAATTTCACGTTCTAACTCCAAGTAATTTGACAGATATTGAAGTTTTAAAAGTCATTTATGGAGTTTTTGAAAACTGATGTGTTGAAAAAGATGATCTCAGGACGATTCTCACTAGGACGATCTTCTGCGGATCGTCTCAGTGCTTCAATTTTCATTCGTTCATACTTTGTGTGTCGTAGCTTGTAGAACGATCTTCACAAGATCGTTCTAGCAAGTGGTTGTGGTGTGAAGTATTGATTGTGGCTAACTAATCCGAAAGGATCGGTTTTGGTCAATTCAAAGTGGTTTACTTTGAAAATTAAGGCAGAAAACTATGACTCTCTTGCCAAGATCGTCTTAGTTACCTGAATCTAGGACGATCTTGCTCAAGATCGTCTCAGTGTCTGTTAAAAGTTGGTGTGTTTTGGTTGTTTAATTGAAGTTGTTGTGATTGGGAATCACACACTTCCTGGGTAACTGATCATTCGTGATTGGTTTTGCTCAAATTCATTCCTTCCAAAGTCATACTGAAACTCTGTCAAATTTTTCAAAAATTATTTAGAAAATTTCTTAGTAACCCAAGACGATCTTCATCTCAAGACTGTCTCATTTTCCTTCAAAATTTCTAAAACGATCTTAAACAAGATCGTTTCATTTCCAAGTCTTTCATTTCTCAATTTTTAATTTTCAATTCCTTTAATTCAATTTCAATTCTCATTTTCAAAAATCCAAAAACATATCTCAATTTCAATTTCATTTCATACTTAGACTAATTCCACTGAATTTCTTCCAAGACGATCTTGCTTTTATTCTCAAATCTAAAACAATCTTCCAAAAATGATCTTCACCTAGAACGATCTTCATCAAGATCGTTTTACTTCCTGATTTTTTTTCAACTTTCATTTCAGTTTCAAACACAATACTTTTTCATTTCATACCTTCCTTTGAACAACAAAATGTCAATCGAAATTAAAAAAGATTTTATTCCTTCCTTATCAGAAGATTTAACAGGCTTAGAACCAAATTGGAAAGAGATTCATCATCATGTTTCTAAAACTTGCTCATGTGGTGCTCAATATGTTTCTACAAATTGTATTGTGGCTGAATATGAAAGAAAAGAAGCTAACTTGAAAAAGCTTCTTGATATTTTGGAACAACACCACAATTTCCAATTTGAAGTTCAACATCTCAAAGAAGAAAACAAAGAGCTCAAACATGCAAATGATCTAAAATTGTCCAACATGGAAAGTGTTAAAAAAGAACAAGATCTTTTGCAGTCCAAGATTTCAAGTCTATCAAAGGAATTGGAAACTTCCAACAAGAAGCTGAATGATACTATCTTGGAGAGCAAATCAAGAGAACTTATTTTGCAAGAAAAGATTTCAAGTATTCAACTTCAGTTGCAAAATGAGTCCTCCATTTTCTTAACCATGGAGAGCAAGTTCATTGATGAGATGAACAAAGTTGAGAAGGAGAGACAAGATGTTTGCAACAAAATCAAGACTCTTGAAGAGAATTGTTTGCAATTTCAATCAAATGAAACATCTCTACAAAAGAGAATCTCTGAACTTGAGATGGAATTGCAAACACAATCAACATCTTGTGACACTCAAAGTGATGATGGCTCAGTTTATCATGATGCAAGTCCAATACTTCCAACTGAACTTGATGCTCCAAAGAAAGTTTGCACTGAGTCCATCCCAAAGAGCTCAAAGATCAAAGTTTCATCTCATGCTGAACGTAAAGCTTCTCAATTTACTAACTATGCCTTATTCAAGGATAGAAAGTATTCTTCGAAGCCTACTATTGATGGAACACAGTCTCTCATTCCATTCTTATCATTTGAAGACAACTCTCAATTCATTTCCCAAGCAAAAGCTCAGTTGACAAAGACTAAGCCAAAGTCAATTTATAAACCCAAGTCAACTGAGTCAAGGACATTCAAATATTCACTTTGGGAGTTATTTGATCTTGCACCAAAACCATTTGCAGTGCAAAAAGTGAATGTCTTTGCTTCTCCACTGCTCCCACGGAAAATTCACTTTTCCTCAATGCCAAGTTTTTATCCTCCGTGGAGTGCAGATTCTATTCGTCGAATAGATGATACTTACATTTGGAATGTGAAGACAAACCATTGGGCCTCAGCAAAAATGGGTCCCAAAGGTTGTTAGTAAGTGATTCGACGAATACGGTTTATACACATGTCAGTGTATAACCCGGGCTAAAGATGTTGTTTATTGGACTACTACATCATAATGGTTGATTCCCCAGTTTCGACTTCAAAGAGACATGATGAACATGTGGCCACACATTCATCATGAGGGGAAGAAAGAGAACAATGAAGTCGAACAAGTGTGTGTGCTTTCTTGAAATTTGATGGGGAGAAAGAAGAATTCATCAGTTGAGGGGAAGAAAGATAAATTGTTGACTAAAGTGATCCCCAAATTATTCTTTGAAGATAGTTATCGCCAATGTGGTGGGTACGCCGCGGGTACACCCTATACATAAGCGTTGGTGGTACGCAAATATGATTGTTTGATCGAAGGGAAGTTTGTGATGAAAATGATGTTTGTCCAAATGCTTCATGAGAGAGATTCATTAATTAAGGGGAAGTGTGACAAAGTTAAGTTTGTCAAGAAGAGGCTTTCATGTTCAAATCTAAAGAGCCAAGATCAAGTTTCCGCAATGCTTATACTCCGAGAAGTTCAAGACTTAAAGATACATCTTTAAGATAAGTGTGAAGATTAAAGACGTAAAGGAAAGTTTGATGGAAGATCTTGAAGACAATGAGAAAGCTTCGAAGACCTTCATCAACAAATCATATTTAAAGATGATGTCATGCATGTATTACATTTCAACACCAAGGGGAAGAATGTTAGAACTAAAAATGGTGTTAAAATGTAAATGTTTTAGAGGTGGAAGGGGCATTAGTGAAACTTAGATTTATGATATAAATAGCCCCCTTCCACACATTATTTGTAAGCCTTTCCCCCATTTCCATAATTAATCCCAATCATTCCACTCTAATTTCTCTCTCATCTCCATCTTCAACCTCCATACACACACAAACACCTTTTCACACACTAACTCCATTATTGCACAAATCAAGCTCAAATTTCTATTTTACATTAAAAGAGAACAATGAAGTCGAACAAGTGTGTGTGTGTGCATTTTTTATAATGGATTTCTAACATTCACCCCCTTAGTGATATATTATAATGGATGAAGTACGTGTTATTTTGTCTTATAGGAATGAAGTAGATGAGCCCGGTGGTGAAGACAATTGGTATGATGAAACAAGACTTCAAAGCTTTCTCATTGTCTTTAGAGAGCTTGAATCAAACTTGGTCTTGGACTTCTTGAAGTTAAAACATAAGGTAATTCTCAATGTTCTTAATTGAATAGAGAATAAAGTGTGTCTTGAATCTTTAATAATTGTTGAACCAAAACTCAGAGTTGTCTTTTGAAAATGCGAAAGGTATAAACTTGGCGTTGGTTCTTCAATCTTCGATTCTTGAGTGAAAATTGTTTTCTAGGAATAAAGTATCAAAAACTTGTACTCTCCCCCTTGATGTATGCATAGGAACATTCTTGAACAAGTGTAAATGAACAACTTGAAGATCTTGAATGAAATCTGTTGATGAAGACTCTTTTGATGCTTTACTTCTTGGTCTTGAATCTTCCAATCAACTTTCAACTTTTCGTAGCTTTGATCTTTGTTACATTTAACTTGAACACTTTGGAGAGTAAATATTTGAATGAAATTTGGATAAATCTCTTATGAAATGATCATGCTCCCCCTCAATTCATGAGTATAAACATTTTGGAACATCTTTGAACTTTTTTCCATCTTGAGATAATATCCTCTCATCATTGGTCTCATTCTTATCTTTGTAATTATCTTGATTTTCTTTTTCAAGTCAAGAACTCAGTTGACTAAATGATTTAATCCAGTGAAAATCTGAGCTCAATTGACTGAAATTCCATTAATTAATTGCAAGTTTTTCCATTAATCCCATACATCCTTAACTCTAAGTATTTTCTCTTATCTTCATCCCTAACCTCCATACACTCACTACAGCCTTCTCACTATCACCATGTTTGCACAAATCAAGCTCAAAATTTTTCTCTCAATCAATCATAATCTTTTTCTCCCCCTCATAATGACAAAGTTGGGAACCAATGTCATTATGCAAACATTGATTGATTAAATACTAAAAGAAATATCACAAGTTAAGACGAGATTTGCATGGAGAAATATAAAGCATCAACTCATTAACCCAAACCATTAGCCCAACCCAAAGAATCCTAAGGGTAACTAAAATGTAAGGTTGAAGTTGTTGGTACAAAAGTTATAGAATGGTGTTGACGGTTTTAGTGTTTGTGAGAAGAGAAATGGAAAAACCGGATAAGAATGATCCGTTAACATGTTCAAAAATCAAAAGGATTAATGAAATGACCGATAGAAATGTATAACATTTTTCGGATTTCCTATGTATCATTGAAACATGCACAAAGCAATGTTCTAACATAGTTCGGTCTTGTAGCTTTTCAACCACGAGATTGCTTCAAAGAATATAAATCATGGTTAGTGTCACCAAGGCGTTCGATAACCATAATCTATTATCCTTAAAGACTTGTAGGTAATAACCGAGGTCACTGATAGACTTCTCGTTCACTCGATAATCACATAAATGCAATTATGAGACCTACGTTCAATGTTGGAAAAGATGTTAGCATTGGTAGGATTTCCATTTGATCATCGTGGAATATCAACTAAGACATCTCTACAAATGTTCCGGCTATATCACATAGATAAGCAATAATATCACAAAGATATGACTCGAATGTGTCTTAAGAAAATGAAAATGATCAAATGAATGATCAAGTACGATAGCTCTAAACACAACGTGATCAAATGAAGTCGGGGACTGGAGGAGAATGTCTCCCTTTTTCAATATCAACACCTTCCAAATGAAGAGTCAATAGAAATGTGAAAATCTCCATGAGAAATGAAACAAGTATTTGTTAAGAAACACTTGAGTGGTTAGGTAAAGATGTGCATCGCTTCACTGGGTCCATGAAGTCTTTATCAAGATATCAACAAATGACATCCGATAGAAATGTGTTTTACCCGGCGATTTGAGAAATTTAGGGAAGGGTATCATTTCTCTTAACCCTTTTCTCACAACATATCACCATAACCTCTCACTTTTCGACTTTACTCCCTCCATCCTATTTACACGAAACCATCATCACTAACAACAGAAGTGAATACTCTGAGGTTAGAACTCATCGGTGATGATGAAGTTCATGGAGTTAATGAATCGCTCATGTGCAAACCAATCACCGAACTTCAATTGATGAGAAGTCATTTGAAAATCATCAAACATGTGTATGAAAAGATTTGAAAACACATTTGAAGTTTTGAAAGTTTTGAAATCACAGACTCCCCCTTAATCTATGCAAAGATATATCAAAAAGTTTTTCATATAAAGGTAGAGCAAAATTTTGGTTTTGTGAGATAAAAAAAAAAACTTTGTTGTGATATATACAGAAAAATTTGAGAGTCTAACGTGAACAAGATTTTAAGAAACACAAAGTTTTTGCTTCAACAACAATGTTCATAGTAAGAATACTAGGGAGTACACAAAGGCGTTCGATCCTTCGCATCTTACATTAACAAGTTGGATGAAAAATAAAACATTTAATCACATTTATCTCAATCAATTGTTCAAGATGAGATAACTAGGGAGTACACAAAGGCGTTCAATCCTTTGCTTCTCATATCAACAATTGAGAGTTTTGGTAAAAAAATTTGTTTAACAATGGAGAGTAACAAAATCTTTTGATGGGAAAAATAATTTTTGCCCAGGGTTTTCAAAAGAAATCATGAAAGCATCTTTTGGAAATAATTAAAACAATGAAGCACGGGTTATACGCAGAATATGTATAAGCTACTTTGAAATAAATAAATCTTTGAAGCACGGGTTACATACATAGGATATGTAAACCTCTTTTTAAAAAAATATTTTGTTATTTTTCAAAATTTTATATTTTTGTCTTTGATTTTTGTCTGTTCAAATTTTGTATTTTGTTATTTAAGAATGTATCAAGAACAAAATAAGTTAAGGTTCAAGATTTAACATGCCAAGCTTGGAGATAAGAAAATTAAACCTCTTTTCGTCCAATGGTTTGGTGAACAAATCTGCAAGCTGATAGTCAGTGCCCACAAAGTAGAGCTCGATGTCACCTTTCTCAATATGATCTTTGAGAAAATGATATCTCACATCAATATGCTTTGATCGAGAGTGGTTTACTGAGTTGACTGCAATAGCAATGACCCTTTGAGAGTCACAATAGATAGGGATATGATCATATTTCAAACCATAATCAGTTAGTTGCGTCTTCATCCATAACACTTGAGCACAACAACTAGCCGCAGCCACATATTCAGCTTCAGCTGTTGATAGTGACACACAATTCTGTTTCTTGGAAGACCAACTCACAATTTTATCACCTAAGATTGTAAAGTACCGGAAGTGCTCTTGCGATCAAGCTTACAACCTGCATGACCTGCATCTAAATAGGGAGTTATATTGAATCCAGTATCCCTTGGATACCAGAGACCTAAATTAGGTGTACCCTTCAGATAACGAAATATTCCTTTCACAGCTTGAAAATGTAAATCAGTTAGAGCAGCTTGATACCTAGCACACATACATGTTGCAAACATTATATCTGGGCAAGATGCTGTAAGATACAACAATGAACCAATCATACTTCTATATCTCTTTTGGTCAAATGGTTTCTCATTTTTATCAGTATTAATACTTGTACGAGCGGCCATTGGAGTTGAAATCGAAGAACAAGTAGTCATATCAAACTTTTTCAACATGTCATGAATATACTTACCTTGTGATATGAAAATACCATTTGGTAGTTGTTTGATTTGAAGACCCAAAAAGTAGTTCATTTCCCCAATCATGCTCATTTCAAAACGATTAACCATTAGAGATGAAAAGTTTCGACAAAATGTTTGACTGGTTGACCCAAAGATAATGTCATCAACATATATTTGGACAAGAAGAACATGCTTACCTTGTTTGCGAATGAATAGGGTAGGGTCAATTGTGCCTTTGGTAAAGCCACCTCTAATCAAGAAAGTAGATAAGGAATCATACCATGCTCGGGGTGCTTGCTTAAGACCGTAGAGAGCCTTGTCTAACCTGTAGACATGGTTTGGTCTTTTGGGATCAACAAAACCTTCTGGTTGTTCAACGTAAACTTCTTCTTTGAGATCACCATTCAAGAAAGCTGTCTTCACATCCATTTGAAACACAGTGAAGTTTCTGAATGCAGCATAAGCTAAGAAGATCTGAATGGCTTCTAATCTTGCAACTGGAGCAAAAGTTTCGTCGAAATCAACACCAGGTTGTTGGCAATAACCCTTTGCAACTAATCTTGCTTTGTTCCTTACTACCACTCCATTCTCATCCTTCATGTTCTTGAAAATCCACTTTGTACCAATAGGTTCATCTTTTCTTGGATTTGGAACTAATCTCCATACTTTCAGTCTTTCAAATTGTGCGAGTTCTTCTTGCATAGCTTTAACCCATTCTGAATCACGAAGAGCTTCAGAGACAGTTTTAGGTTCAATGTTGCTGAGAGAAAGTTCAACAAGACACTCGTTTACTGAAGTACGAGTAGATACTCCAGCTTGTGGATCTCCAATAATTTGATCAGTAGGATGATTTTTCAGTATACGTGACCATTTGCGATCATGAGGAAGAGGATCTTGTTGTTGAACATCTACATCATCATCATTAAACCTGAATTTTGTTGAGAGATGGAATCGTAGCTTGGTAGAACAGCTTCCTCATAGGATGGATGATCGAAGTCAAGTGGCACATACACATTTAGAGTGTTTATCAGATTGGTAGTCTGAGTAAACTGGGTAGGTTGTTCTTGAACATTCACTTGAGGAGAAATATTAGGAGAGAGTGGTGATGAAGAATCATTAGAAGAGGATGAAGAACTACTACTAGAAGATGTAGCACCTTGCTCAGAAGAACTTGATGACGATTCATGATTGTTGTCAGGAACTGAATTATTTGTCTGAATTGGTTCAACGATGACTCGAGGTTCTTCATCATGAATCGGTTTAGAATTGTAGAATTCTTCAAAAAGAATATCTAATTCATCACTTGTTGGAGTTGGAAACTTCTTGAATTTAGATGCTAAAGTAGAAGTCCTTGATGAAGTACTTGAAGCACTTGGATCATTACTTGTTGGTATCAAACTTTCTTGTTCAAAGATCATGCCCGACATCTCATCAAACCAAACATTCATTGTTTCTTGAATTGTATTGGTTCGGCGATTGTAGATTCGATATGCAATTGATGTCTTGGAATAACCAACAAAGTAACCTTCATCACCTTTCTTCTCGAACTTTCCAAGATTCTCCCGATCATTCAAAGTATAACAAACACACCCAAAGATATGAAAATAGTTGATGTTGGGTTTGCGTTTGTTAACAACCTCATAAGGAGTCTTCTCGAAACGCTGATTGACAATGGACTGATTCTGAGTGTGACAAGCAGTGTCAACAGCTTCAGCCCACATATTGGAAGGCAACTTGGAATAAGCAAGCATTGTTCTTGCAGCTTCTACTAGTGTTCGATTTCTCCTTTCAACGACAACCGTTTTGTTCTGCAGAGAATTGGTGAGTAATGCCCTTGGATTTACAAAACTCATCAAATACGGCATTCTTAAACTCAGTACCGTTATCCGAACGGATGTAACGGACTGGAAGTTGAAGATTTAGGGTGTGTTTGATTGCAACTGAATGGCATCATTCAGCATTGAGTGCTGAATCGGTCAGCAATCAGATTGTTTAATTCGTCCATCTGAATAATGAATGATGCTGAACGAGAATAAATTTCATGCTTAACCATTCCATCTTGAAAAGTTCTCTATACCATTCAGCAACCAACTCTTCCCCCAAATACCCTTCTCCCTTCTCGTTTTAACACATTCTTTTTTCAACTTCTTTACATTATTTAATTAACCTATACATACAAAAGATGATGT
The DNA here is from genome assembly GCF_010389155.1 of Erigeron canadensis. NCBI lineage: Eukaryota > Viridiplantae > Streptophyta > Magnoliopsida > Asterales > Asteraceae > Erigeron > Erigeron canadensis. The sequence goes on from NC_057768.1 coordinate 18,319,093, forward strand.
TCATCAGTATTTGTTTTTTATTGGTGTAATCCCCCATTAAAACAAACATATCCAGATCTACTATATATACATATATGTATGTATATTATATCTATATATCACTTCCGTATTGTTATGCATTACTATGAAAGTGGGTTTATACTTAATAGCATTTATCGGTTTTGGGGTATTATAGTTTGTGAAAGAATTTGTAGAAGGAAATCGTGTTTATGTGAGCGTATCACCGAAATTGAAACCAGGGGCTTTACCTTCACTTTTTATATTCTTATCAAGAAGGGGAATCTGTCGGCATGAGGTTACGTCTTACGAGTAATTGTTTCAGAGAATTTGATTTGTTAATATTATCATAATATCTATTTTATGTTTATGTTTTGTTATATTTTTGTGATAGCAAAATGGCAATCGATTTTGAAGAAGGTTAAAAAAAAGGTCATTTTTGTATTTTAGATTATCCATTCAGAATATGTAACATATTTTTCTATTCAGGATCAAATTTTATTAAGAGTTTTTGAACCATTCAGACTTTGGGATTATTCAGCGCTAAATTATTCTGTGTTATCAAACACACCCTTACTTGAGTAGAAGTGATGAAATCGATCAAAATCTGAGTTGTTTCATCTTTGGAGGCAAGAAACTTGACCCAAGTATATCTTGAATAATCATCAATAATAACCAAGATGTATTTCTTCCCATTTCGACTTTGTACTTTCATCGGCCCACAAATATCCATGTGAAGCAAATGAAGAGGTGCTAATGAATTTGGAGATTTCTTCAGTTTATGAGAAGCTCGTTTAATCTTCCCAACAGCACAAGAAGGACAAACATGCTCACTCTCATACTTATAGTCCGGCAAGCCTTCAACAAGATGCTTGTTGACCAAAGTATTGATGGTTGGAAAATTTAGGTGAGAAAGCCTTCTATGCCACAACCAATAATTCTTTGATGTAGCTTTCGAAATGAGACAAATATTGTCAGTTGGTTGGTTATCATCAAGATTGACGGTAAAAAGGTTATCATCGCGGTCGCCACACAGAATGTCAACTCCATCTAGAGTTTGGATTTTGCAAAGAGATTGTCGAAAAAGAACTTGAAGATTGTTGTCACAAAATTGTCCAACACTGAACAAGTTATGACTTAATCCTTCAACATAATGAAGTTTCTTGATGACAATTCCATTGCGTTCAATGTCTCCATAACCTAAGATAGGAGCGAAATTGTTGTTCCCAAATCGAACAGTTCCCATGAATCGTTCGATAAAGTTCTTGAGCAATGCTTTATTGCCAGTCATGTGTTTTGAACACCCGGAATCGAGTATCCAAACACAGATGGTTATTTCTTGCAATCAAAGAAATTTAACCGACTTTAGGTACCCACTTGAAGACGAGTCCTTTGTGGTTAGCTAACACAGGTAGGGTATATAACTTAGGAATTGCATTCAAACATACTTTAGAATCAACATGAGCATTAACAAGCACATTATCAATAAGCACTTTTGGATAAAAAGTACGAACATTCACACATGAATTAAAAGTAACATGTCTACCAGCATTCAAACCATACACACGAGAACAAGAATTAACATTGTTTACAACATCACAAGGCCCAGCCTTGGCACCATTAACATTGTTTTTCACTTAGGACTTAGAAGATAAATTGTTTGACTTAATAGAAACATGCTTCTTCTTATTACCAGCTTTTCTCCTTTGTCTTTTCTTCTTTTTCTCAACATTAGTGAACTTAGGTACTAACAACTTAGCTACCCATTTAGTATCACTATTTATGCTCTTTCCACCTGTTGAATTGACACTAAGAAGATTAGAACGAGGGTATTGAAGCACTTTTATCTTTTTAGACTCTTTTGGAGGTGCGGAAACTTCTTGTTTCTTAGGTTTTTCATGAGAAAACCAGCCATATCTATCCCTATACCTAGTTGCACCATTAGAAGTATCCCTAGTCAGCAAAACTGGTCTAGACTTAGACACTTTAGGTAATGAACTAGATTGAGAGTTAGACGAAGAAACATTTGGATTGATTTTCAGAAGTTTCACTTTGTTGTACTTGATTTTGGGAATGGTCTCAACTTGTTTGGTTTTGACATGCTTATCCGGGGTAGAACACTTTGTTTCTAACTTAATGGTTTTTGTGACGGTCTTTGGTTCAGTCTTGACAAGTTTGGAAATAACCCGTTTCTTTGAATAATATGAAGTTGGAACTTTGGAAAATGGTTTTTGAGATTCTTCTTTTGTTTCAACCTTGATTTTGGTAGATTCAATCTTTTTCTCAGTTTCGGAATCAAAAACATATTCTCCCTCCATAAATTTATCAAAATCATCTTTTGTGAAAAGTTTCACTGGAGAAAGTTTCGAAAAATCAGGAATCTTAGTTTCCAACTTCACATCATGGGTGGTCTCAGGAATTTGGTCGACTTGAACTGGCACATTTTTGGTCTCACAAGAAATTTGAGTAGAAGTATCAACACCTATGCTAGCACTAAGCTTAGGGTGAATAACTAACTCATCAAGAGTATCACAAGTGAAAAACTGATAGAAGTACCATATCAAAACTAAACTATGTGCAAGTTCGTCATTAGATAAATCAGATTGCACATAATCATCAACTTATACAAGTGTGTGTGCTTTTTTTTTTTTTTTAGAGTCCACAATCTTAATTACAATTTATCACTATTTTTGGATTTCTAACATAAGATTTTGAGGATTTATGAGCCTTTGTATCTAGTGAACTTCTGTCGGAAAGATTTGCTGAAGCTGAACAGTGTTAATATTTGGATTCCAAAAGATTTTCAAGGTCCAGCATTACGATATACGAATGCAGTGAGTTTGTGCTTGAAGATTAGCTTACACTCAAACTGTGATTTCTATAAGGCTGTAGATGATTCAGAAGAAGAAGAAGGCTGATAAACGGAAGCAAAAGAAGTAGATTGATGACAAAGACAAGACGAAGACATTTATTTTAATGTCTATAAGCTATTGCCAAGGGGGAGTCTGTAAGTGCACGTTTATGTTAATAGCAGTCTAGATTGTTTGGGTTTATAATGTAATATGTCTTTGTAATGTGATTGTCATTAATGAACTTTGGATTATGCATAGAATTCTAGATTAAGTTTAAGTATTAAATGTATAATAACATTCTGCTAAGTATTAAATACGACCTCGTATTTGCAGGTTCAAATACGAGGCAAGCCACAGGAATACGACCCCGTATTTGCAGAGACAAATAAGAGGCTAGAGTGCAATTACGAGCTCGTAATTGAGTCGAGTTGGGCTTTGAAATACGAGGTCTACGTCCTAAAGCCTTTTGGGTTTTTTCCTATAAATACCAGAACCCTAACAGAGATTAGGGTTGAACATTTGTCGAATTATCAAGCTAATATAGCAGGTTAATAGGTCAAAGGATTGTTCTGCTACCCCGAAGAAGATTTGCGAGGCACTAGATGGTGTAGGGGCTTCGTTGTGAATCACCAAGTTATAGAGAGGGATTACGCACCTCTGGATAACTGGAGCAAACTATTAACGATCCGATTCAAGGGGACTTACATTAAGAGGGGGGTTCATTAGTTTCATTATTAATAGGAAGAGGTTCAACATTTAAAGGGTTTCCTTGTGTATTCTCTGGGTTGGCCATCAAGAAAAACGGATCTAGGCAAGTAAGTTAGCCTTCCGCTCTGATACCAATTGTGAAGTCTCTCATTCAATGGTTTAACCCACAAGTGTAGAATAACAAGTCAAGTATGCACTAGATCGGACTAGTATTGTTTTGAATATAAATAAAGCAATAAAGACTTATGCAATAAATAATGTAAACAAGTATGTAAATGGTGGAACACAAATGTAATTTTCAAGTGTATTTTATTTATTGATGTTAAATAAAATACAAGGTTGTTGCGGAACCTAGATATTACAAAAGTAAGTATCTAAACAACCTATGAATTACAAGTGATCTATATTTGCTAAATAAACTTCTTGATCGAAATACTTAAAGTTGTGAAGTATAACTGTTAAGATCGAGAGTATTTAGGCAAATGCACCAAATTGCAAAAGTGATTTGGACGAGGGAAATGACTTGGTATTTATAGGCAAAAAGAATTAGTATTTAATTCTTTTTGCCGTACAAATAAGGTTTCATGCATTTGAGGAATATAATATTTATTCCTTAAAATCATTGGTTAAAGTAAATGAATAAAGTCAATTTGATGTGACTTGTAATACTTTAACCAACCACCTTTACACGCGTGTAAGAACTTTTAACAAAGGACAAATGGATTGTCTGGATAAAAGCTTGCAAAGGCAAATAAGTCAATTCCTCGTAATCAGTGTTTAGACTTGTAAGGTCTAGAACACTGACAAGGACTCCAGTCAGGAGATCTAGTAAGACTGCCAGTGGGCCCCGCCATTTGTCAGTCTTTTTTCTTCAGACTTCAGTCTTCGACTTCAGTGAGAATGTCTTAAGTGGAATGATCTTGACTGGAGTGAAGTCCAATGAACCAATATGGTGGAATCCAGATTCCTGTACAAGTAAATGGATCACTTGCCTTCTCATAATTTTTGGATAAATCTTCAGAGCGCTTCAGTCTTCTTGTCTCGAGCGAGTCCAATAAATTTGGACCTAACACTTACAATGATTATTGATCGGAAATCATGAGGAAGAAAAAGTTAAATTGTAATTTTAGTTGTTGTAGGGTGTAGCCGAGATAATGAGCATATATTATACTAATATTTTTTTTGGTTAAAGTGTGAAATCCAATTGAAAGGTATATTGTATTTAATGATAGTGTGGCTGAAAGTAATAGAGGGAAGGGTAGTAAAGTTATTATGTCTTGTATGGTCCATTCGCCCAAGAAAGAAAGAAAGAAGATTCAATCTGACTAGTGCTATATTTATTGTCGAATTGCCGATACATGTATGTAGTATAATAAAAAATAAAGTGAGATGGTTGCTTTCCATCTATTTCGAATAGCCTGACAAAATATAGACCAACCTTGTAGTCTTTTTCTTAGTAAAAAAACCAACATGTGTATATAATATTAGTTCCCATTGTTGGTTAGGAAATAAAAAAAGAAAGGAAAAACTATGTAGAATGAACTTTGATGGTTCTACTTGGTCGTACAGTGTAGAGTAAATAATACGTTTATTTTGTGTCAATTTTATAATAAATAGATAACAATATAAATAAGTGCATGGTTGTGGGATTCATGAGTTAGTAATCCTAAGTGTTTATAGGATTTATGGGTGTTTAACTTTATTGATCAATTTGACTTATTTTAATCATCGATCATTTATAGGCTGTCGGGAATACATAACAAACTTGGTAAACTATTATTTGTGGTTTGTGAAGCGCCAAGGTAAGATAACTTACTTTTTACACTTGAGGGACACAACAAAACTTGGTTTTGATAAATAAACCCTATTTTATGTTGCTTAAGTTATCTCATGCATATGTTGGGTGTGGAATATATGAGGGAGGTTGACTGGGGTATTGTTCATGCATTTTTATGTAGTAATGAGATGTTTATTGCATGATTTACTTATGTAGCTTGTTGTTTGAGTTGTGAATGTTTTAAGTGGACTTGCTAACATAGAACACTAGACATGATTTAAGTTGCCATGTCACGTGCACGATAAGTGCCCTAGTGTTGATGACTAGTAATGAGTAAAATCTTTTAGTGTTGAATAAGTGTTGTTGAGTGAAATTTGGTCACAACCTAATTGTGTTGATGAGTTAGGTGGATGAAATTCACTAGTGTTGATAAGTCTCGAGCATAGCATTGAAAGAGTTAAGCTTAACCCACAGTTAGCCTATTTAGGCTGGTTGTGCTGCGTTGATCACTCGGGGGCACTGTACATGTTTCCTGTTTGACCCAATTAGCATTGATAGACTAATTCCGGGTGAAGTGATTAAACACGAGTGTAGTAACGGGTTACTGATGGATTTGGTTATGCCTATTCATAACGACAATGATGGACCCCGTAAGGTCTACCCATCTACTTGGGTGTGAGGTTTCCTATTTGGTCATGTGGCCGTCTCACACAACTTATTTGTGCCGATTTTATTTGGCATAACCTGTGCGTTGATTGTGTTGCTTGTGCAGTTAAGTAGCTAGTGTTGATATGAAGGATTGCTAGGCACATTATAGGATTTGATATTCCTACTATGCAGATTGTGTTGATATTGTTGTTGTGCCTTTCTATATGCATGAGTTGTTATATAATTGATTTAATTGGCAATTCTTTTCATTAAACTAACCTGTTATTTTACTCAGCTTTAATAGCTGACACTTGTTTTTATGAAAATGTATTGTGCTCTCAGGTTAGGCATTGATTGGCGACTTGGTAGCCGTTTGGCCCTTATTTTGCCGGTTGGCATTCCTTGTGGATTTCTTTTAACTACTGTGATGATACGTTGCTAGCAACACCATTTAAGGTTTATTTATTTCATTATGAATCAGTTGTATTTAGAAAAATCGCTTCCGCATTTGTTTAACAGAATTTATCTATAAAGTTGAAATTTTTCGGAAATTCACATTTTTATAAAGTAGGGTGTTATAAGATGGTATCAGAGCCGTAGTTTAACTGAACCATTGGCCATAGGTGGTAGGTCATGGACTTAAACTAGTAGTGTTGTTGTGCATTTAAACTTAGGTGATTCTACCTCAACCTTAAGAAGCTTGCTTTTAGGACAGGTTTGGGTTGAGTATGAGAGTAGTATTAAGGGTTTCATGTATTTATTTGTTAATATGTAAGATTGTGTGAATTAGCCTTATTTATGATATTTCTTACCTACTCCTTGTTTGAATCATTTGTGCTATTATCTGGTGGTTCCTTTCAAGATGTCGTGCAATTTTATTTTGTCAAAAATTGATTAGTGTATGTGAATTTGGTAGAGTAAAGAAGTAATTAAGTAGATCGAGTCTTGAAACTTGATATTTTTTATGTAGCAATAAAGGTGGTGACCGATGAATGAAGTTGATAAAATATGACACAAGTAGTGATCACTTCATCGAGTTAGTGACAATGACTGGTAGAGACAAGTGTGAGAGTATGGTGAATGAGTTGATTTGGGCAATCTCAAAGGAAGAGGCGTAATCTGTGATACACAAGTGAGGTTATAAACTGTAAGTGCACGTCTATGTCAATAGCAGTCTAGATTGTTTGAGTCTATACTGTAATATGTCTTTGTCATGTGATTGTTATTAATGAACTTTAGATTATGCATAGAATACTAGATTGAGTTTGAGTATTGAATGTCTAATAAATCTTCTAAGGAGGAAATACAACCTCGTAATTGCAGGGTCAATTACGAGGTGGCTTATAGGAATACGACTCCGTATTTGCAGGGCCAAATACGAGGCTAGAGCACAATTACGAGGTCGTAATTGAGTCGAGCTGGGCTCTGAAATACGACCCCGACGTGCTGAAGCTTTTTGGGTGTTTCTTATAAATACCGAACCCTAACAGAGATTAGGGTTGAACATTTATTGAATTATCAATCATATATTGCAGGTTAATAGGTCAAAGGATTGTTTCGCTAGCCCGAAGAAGATCTGCAAGGCAGCAGGTGATATAGCGGCTTCGTTGTGAATCACCAAGTTATAGAGAGGGATTCCGCACCTCTGGATAACTGGAGCAAACTATTAACGATCCGATTTAAGGGGACTTACAACTGGTATCAGAGCCTCTTAGTTTCATACCGGAAGGTTATAGGTTGTGGTGATAGACAACGTGTGATTTAGGGTCGTTTAGACGTGATTCTTTCACGAGTTTACAACCGGAAATCTTGTTCGTGGTGTATCGTTTGCAGCCGTCGAAAGTTTGTTTTTGGCTTTTAGGGTTTCGAATTCAAGAGAATTGTCGACCAGCATCATTTGCGACCTCACGGGCTCGTATTACCTCATCCAACTCGTATTTTGACTTGGGTAGCTAAATATGACCTTGCCAGTTCAATTGTGACCTCGTATTTTGTATACGGCCTCGTGAGCTCAATTACGACCTCACAGTTCAATTACGACCTCGAGTACTAATTGCGACCTCGTATTCTTGGACCTCGTGAACTTTATGACCTCGTTTATTTTAAGCAGTTCGTAAACTTTGCTAGCTCGGAGAAAATGACGTCTCAGTTACTCGCAAACTATCAGGCTTTGCTGTATAAAATGATTCTGATGGATCATGAAACCAGAAAAGCCAATTCACCACCAAAGTTGATAAACCTAGACAGATATATCAATTGGAAGGGCAGATTCAAGTCGTACTGTAGATTTATGCATGTGAGGATGTGGATATGCATTACAAATGGTTATACTCCTCCTACAGTACCGAGTGAAACTCCAGGTTCGAGCAATGCTAGGCTAGCTTCGTATGAGCAGATGGACGTCGATAAAAAGAAAGATTATGAAGCTGAAAGCAAGGCACTAGGATCTCTTTGAATGGCTCTCCAAGGGGAAATTTTGCATCTGTTTGAAAAGTATGATACAGCAAAAGGCTTTTGGGATACACTTAAAGAGCATTGTGAAGGTGTCGATGATCTCAAGAAGAGTGGGAAAGATTTGCTATAGAAGCAGTATTATGTATTTACGAGCTTCAAAGATGAAACTCTTGATGAGACGTTGGTTCGTTACAGTCATTTACTGGTTGAGCTTGCCTACTTTGGGTATAATCTGGATCCAGAAGATGTTATTGAGAAGTTGTTGGAGGCACTTCCTATTAAGTGGGAAGCGTTCATTACTTCTATCCAACAAAATCCCGACTTCAGTAAATAGACTCTGGAACAGATAATTCGAAAGTTGAGAAGCGAGGATATGAAAAGAAAGTCGAAGAAAGCAGGAAGCAGTGATGTTGTTCAGCGTCCTGAACTCTATCATAGCAAGACAAGCATTCCTTCCTCCAGATCTTCAAGTGGAGGGATCACAGCCTTCTACAGTGGAGATGATGAGAAAATGAAAAGGACGAAGAATTCTGACAACAACTTTTTGTGTGTAAGCTCTCCGGAATCAGCGATTGTTGTTCATAAAGGTAATCAGAATAGTAGTTCTCCAAGCTCAGGTTTAACAAGTATGCCGATGAGCATAAGATCTGCAGAGGGACATTTGGGATCACAGCCTTCTACAGTGGAGATGATGAGAAAATGAAAAGGACGATGGATTCTGATGACAACTTGTTGTATATAAGCTCTCCGGAATCAGCGATTGTTGTTCATAAAGGTAATCAGAATAGTAGTTCTCCAAGCTCTGGTTTAACAGGTATGCCGATGAGCATAAGATCTGCAGAGGGACATTTAGGATCACAGCCTTCTACAGTGGAGATGATGAGAAAATGAAAAGGACGATGGATTCTGATGACAACTTATTGTATATAAGCTCTCCGGAATCAGCGATTGTTGTTCATAAAGGTAATCAGAATAGTAGTTCTCCAAGCTCAGGTTTAACAGGTATGCCGATGAGCATAAGATCTGCAGAGGGACATTTGGGCATGCTCGCTTTTTTGTGTCGGCTCATGAAAAGCTAATTAGAGGAAAACTGACTGATCCTGAACTGGTTAGGTAGGATTAGAAGCAAGTTGATCCAGATGATCTGGAAGAAATGGACCTGAACTGACAATTGGCTATGTCAACATTGAGAGTTCGGTGGTTCACTGATAGAACTGGAAGGAAGGTCATAGACGGCAAAGTAGGGTTTGATAAAACCAAGGTGAAGTGTTTCAACTGTGATGGCTTCGAACAATTTTGCACGTGAGTGTCAGAGGCCAAGACGGGATAACAATTCAGCTACAGGCGTCAGAAGTTCATCAAGGTGGTTCTATTGCTGGTCAGAAGTCAAGGCGTCAATATGCTAATACTGGGAACCGTAGCTCAGGAGAAGTTGACAACTCAAGAGCATTGGTGGTTCAAACTGACGGTACGTATAATTGGGGTTCTACTAGTGCCGATGATCAGAATCATGCATTAATGGCAGAAATTCAAGACTTTGATGGAGGGATGAACAATCTTGTTGATGTCAGTGCATGATTCTCAGTGACATGAGCATTCTAGATATGTGAAGCATATTTATTTATAAGTTCAAGTCTTGTAATTACCGTTTGTCCATAATATTACCTTGGCATATTTTGTTAAGCCAATTGGGATCCAATTATGTTTATATGTTTGTTTATTATTTGTATTTTGCAGGTTTTAGACATAACATGTAAAGAGTCATTAAGTTAATATTGTTTTTGCGTATTAACAGCAGTTGAGATACTCCCTTCGTCCCATTTTAGTTGTCATGTTGACTAACTTCGACCGTAAATAACTTTGTTTGTGTCATGTAACACTTGATATAAAATATATGAATGGATTGGGTTTTTAATGTACTTTTCATTCATATAAGTTTAATCAACTACTATATAGTACAAACAAAGCTATTTACGGTTAAAGTTAGTCAACATGACAACTAAAATGGGACGGAGGAAGTATTAACTTAATGTACTTCCAAAGGGAAGTTAAGATAATTGTGTTTTTGCGTACTTACAGCAGTATAAACATTATCTTAAGTACACACTTCCAATAGGTAATATAGACGACTTGTTTTCGCGTATTCACAGCAGTTGAAATGTTGTCGAAGGCTAATGCTAGTTCTGCGTATATTTACAGCAGTTAAAGCATTAGTTGAGTTAATGTCGGTTCTGCGTCTTGACAGCAATAAAGACATTAACTCTGAGTACAATGTCGGTTATGCGTCTTGACAGCAGTAAAGACATTTACTCACCATATCCTAAGTGTAACTTGAGGGTTCTTAGGAACAAGCAAAAGATTTGCTTGTTCAAGTAAGAACACGCAAATGGTCGTTTAAGAGTTTCTATGGAAACAAGCAAAAGTATGTTTGACCACAAAAACACTCAAACTGTTTTGTGTATTCAGGGAAACACGAAACAACCATTTGCGTTTTCCTAAGTCTTTGCCTATAAATAGAGGGTGTGTGTATGCGTGTTCCGACAAGAGTGTAGAAAGAGAAATGACCAAATCCTAGAGAGAGAAACTTAAGAACACGCATAAGGTTTTCTTGTGGGTAATACTCGTCTCGTGTACGAACCGCAAACACACACCCGACCCGCAAACTGCTCGTAGATTTAGATTACCACGTGGTTGGTAAAGTGAATCCGAAGAGCCGTTCCCTGAGTGTTTACTATCTCGCAAAAGGATATATATATATAGTGATATACATATCATCTAAAGGTTGATATATAAACTGTGGGGTATCTAGAGGAATTTCTGCACCTCGACATATCCTTAAGTCAATCTCGGTTAGATAAGAGTACAAGACCCGAGGGACTTACAGTTGATAATTCATTCGAGTATACATTGTATGCCAGCACGGATGATCATGATAGTTTTCATCAGAAGGCAAAAGAGGAACCTGAACCATCAGAACCAGTAAGGAAGTTATTGACCAACAGGAACCACTAAGGAAAAATTAGTTAGTGAAGTCGAGACTGACTTCATGGCTCATCTGGAAGTTATTGAACAATAGGAACCACTAAGGAAAACTACCGGGATTTGGTTTGTCGATAGTGGATGTTCAAGACATATGACAGGTGACAAGAGACTTTTAACAGATTTTACTCCTTTTAAAGGATCTTATGTCAGTTTTGCTGGTCCCAAGGGTGGTAATATCTCAGGTATTGGGAAGGTCATCAATGGGAAGATCAAAATGGATAATGTAAATTTTGTTGAACAATTGAAGCATAACCTGATGAGTGTATCTCAAATATGTGACAAAGGGAATCCAGTTCATTTTACAGAAAGGGAGGCTCTTATCTTGAAACCAGGTTATGTCATTCCAGATGAGTGGATACTGTTGAAAGCTCCAAGGAAGAAAGACATCTATGGATTAAAATTAGGTGTGGTTGATTCAGTGGAGCCAGTGTGTCTATTGACTAAAGCATCTGAAGATGAATCTCTGCTATGGCATAGAAGAATGGGTCATATCCATTTTAGAAAAATGAATTATATCACATGTAATGGATTAGTCCTCGGTGTTCCAAGCAAAAGATTTATGGTGGAGGATAAGTGTGTACCGTGTTTAAAGGGAAAACAGACTAAAAAGTCACACAAACCAAAGACTCAGAATTCTATTGCCGCTCCATTTCATCTACTGCATATGGATTTATTTGGGCCAGTAAATGTTCGAAGCATAGGGTATATGTACTACTGTCTAGTAGTTACTGATGATTTCTCTAGATTCTCGTGGGTATTCTTCTTGAAGACCAAGGATGAAACTGCTCAAATTATCATGGAGTTCTTTGAAAGGGTCGAAAACCAATACAACACAAGAGTGAAGAGCATCAGAAGCGATAACGGGACCGAGTTCAAGAATCATATTATGGAAGCTTATTGTCTGAGCAAAGGAATTGTGCATCAATTCAGTGCACCCTATGAGCCCCAGCAGAATGGAGTAGCAGAGCGAAAGAACTAAACATTGATAGAGACTGCCCGTACCATTTTGGGGGGAAGAAGTGAATATTGCATGTCATGTTTGAAATAGGGTTTTAGTTGTTAAAAGATTTAATAAGACACTTTATGAACTCTTAAACAATAGAAAACCAAATTTAACCGGGTTGGAACCTTTTGGAGTCCCATGTACGTTTTTAAAAGTCCGTGACCAACCCAAATTTGCTGAAAAAGCTGAAAAAACCAAAATTTCCTTTGGTACGGGTAGGGTGTACAACATTAAGGCTGAAATAGTCGATGTTGGTTATAATGTCGTAATTTCTAGCTATAATTCCCCTGTACATCAAGGCTCTTCTATCCTGTTCAATTATGATGACGTGTTTACTTCCTTTAATGGTCCCATCTCTTTTGGTACAGGTACTTCAGAGGAAGAAGATGTGATGTTGCTGCATAATCAATATATGAGTAGTAGTAGTACATCTACATTAGATAGTTCGACTGATAAAGCACCAAAGGAGGACATGGAGTCAAGAAAGGAGAAAGAGGTAAAGAAGTCTGTGGAGCTTATGTCAAAATGCAATACAGATGGTTTATCAAAGGATACTGAAGATACAAATACCTCAGAATCGGAACGTGTTACTCCCCTTATTCATGAATCATCAAATCAAGGAGAGATAGGCTCAAATTTGGGTGTAAATCTTCAAGTTGATAAAGCTACACAACATAGGGTCAATAAGTATCATCCAGTTGAGGATATTATTGGTGAACCAAGTGCAAGGGTTAAGACAAGAGCTCAAATTAATAAGCTATCAGGTTTATTCGCATAAATGAAAGAAACCGGTATAGTTGAAGAATGCAAGTTCAGCTGCTTTGTATCTCAAGAAGAACCCAATATTATCCAAATGGCTTTGAAACATCCATCATGGGTAGAATCAATGCAGCAGGAACTTTTTCAGTTTGACAAGCTACAAGTTTGGGAGCTAGTTGATTTACAAGCGGGAGAATATCCTTTCAGCACCAGATGGGTTTTTAGGTGCAAAAAGGATGAAAAAGGAGTTGTCACAAAGAATAAAGCTCGGCTAGTTGTTCAAGGTTTTGCTCAACAGGAAGGGTTGGACTACACTGACGTGTTTGCACCGGTTGCTAGGCTGGAAGCTATTCGTTTTTTTCTGGCCTTTACTGCTTTCAAGAACATTAAGGTATATCAGTTGGATGTCAAGAGTGCATTCTTATATGGTACTGTTCAGGAATTGGTGTATGTTACCCAACCGCCAGGGTTTGAAGATCCAGATCATCTTGATGGAGTCTATCGACTGAATAAGCCTATGTATGGATTACATCAAGCACCTAAGGCATGGTATGAAAATCTATCAAACCATCTTCCTGAAAATGGGTTTGAAAGAGGATTGATCGATAGTACCTTATTCACAAGATGGAAGGGGGAGGATTTCCTACTTGTGCAAGTTTACGTTGATGACATCATTTTTGGGTCATCAGACGAAAATATGTTCAAGGAATTTGAGCAGATTATGAAAGGGAATTTTGAGATGAGTGATATGGAAGAGATGAACTTCTTTTTGGGTTTACAGGTTGAACAGAAGAAGGACGGATTCTTTATTCATCAAACGAATTATGCACAAGATATATTGAAGCGCTTTGGAATGGAAGATACTTCACCGATGGATACTCCTATACAAAAGAACCATTAGCTTGGGATGTTTACATTTAATGATCCAGAAGTTGTACCTACTCGTTATAAAGCCATGATAGGTTCATTGATGTATCTTACAGCATCAAGACCAGATATCATGTTTGCGGTTTGTTTGTGTGCACGATATCAATCCTGCCCCAGAGAAAGCCATATGAAAGCTGTTAAACGAATTCTTCGCTACCTCAAATGTCAACCAGTGCTGGGACTCTGGTATTTGATTAGGGGAGATTTTGAGTTCGTGGCAAATACAGATGCTGACTATGGTGGCTGCAATTTCGATAGGAAATCGACTTCAGGTGGATGTCAGTTCTTAGGAGAAAGACTAGTTTCATGGCAATGTAAGAAGCAGACCTCTGTTGTTATCTCATCATGTGAGGCAAAATACATTGCAGCTGGTGGATGTTATTCACAGGTTCTATGGATTCAGCAACAACTGCGTGATTACGGTCAGAACTTTCTTTGTACTCCTATTAAAATAGATAATGAATCAACCATATCCATTACCAATAATCCTGTTAAGCACATTAGGACTAAGCACATAGACATAAAGTTTCATTTCATACGTGATTGTACTGAAAAGAAGTCAATAGTCCTAGAAAAGGTGCCAAGTGACTTTAATTTAGCTGATCTATTCACTAAGGCTTTCGACCAAACTCGTTTCGAGTTGCTAGTCCAATTGATTGGAATGAGAAATCTATAGTGTCAGTGTCTCTCAACAGGAACTTTGTAAAATGTGTTTATGTTTGTGTCATAATGTGTGTGAGTCATATAGAGTCATTAAAACAAAATATAAATAAGAAAAACCATAAAAGAAAAAGAAAATAATAAATAGAGTAAGGTCACTGTGTCAAGACGATTACACCTCCGATCTGACATAAAGCGGGAAGCACTTGTACCTATTACTTTAGACCTAGACGTGATGATACTTTAGCTTTTAAGCCTACTTAATTGTACTTTAAAATTGCTTTGTTCAGTGACTCCATTATATGACATATCAATAGGCACAAAGTACCAAAGTTTCCTTATAATCTGAACTTGAATGTATACAATGTTCTTATGGGAAACATATTTAGATTGATGGCTGAGAACAGCTCTGTCTTTAGAGTATGGTCCTTAAATCTTACGAAAGATCTTGCATTGTAACTATGTATATTTGGTCATTATATAGAAGGTCTCGGGTACATACATGCGTATGTATTATTGCTTTTTAGGATGTATACTTGTGACAAGATATGTAAATATCTAATTAATCTTTTGAAAACTATGGAGCTAATGTGGCCTTTGAGATTCGGACAAGTAAGTCCTTGGGGTGTCTTTGTATACCTAGCCTACCTAAAGCTTCCAACTTGGGATAGGTTGTCAAAAAGTTCGCTACACGGGTCTCATTGAAAGTGTGGTTTCCATAAGCGCTTTAAAATGATGTCACAAATATGCAAGTACTTAGCATTATGCAATGTTGGGTATATTTCCGTTACGATGAGTCAAGTTATGTCGCTGACTTGATTCTTAAAGACTGTCTCCCTTTAGTTGCCAAATGTCTTAATTTTAGAGCTTGTGTCGATTGTGGGAGTATATCTGAATGGGGGTCACTTAAGTTCGCAAACTTGATTAAGTGGCATATTAGGCTAGTCGGGTTACATGGTGACTGTCCTTGACCATGGTATGTCGAAAGTGTTACAAACCAAAAGGAAACTGGAAGTACCGAGTGTTTAAGAGGACAAACATATTGGTAATCATCTTCGACCACTGTTCATAATTAATAATAAGAGAATTATTTCTCATGTAGGCTTATGTAACATGCTAAGTTGATCTAATCAAAGCAGTACTTTAGCTCTTGTAACTATGTTATTCGTTTATGTTCGTGTGTGTATGTGTATTATGTGTCTCGTAAAATGTGTGTACTCTTTATTTATTTATGCTGTTGTTGTAAAAATAAAAGTTCCTATTGCACGAGAGACAGAGTCAGAATAGAATCTATGATGTGAATTTTAAGCGAAATACTCAGAGTCAGACTGAGTCAACTCACAAAACACAAGCACAGCGGAATTAAAAACTAATTTTGTAGGATTTTTCTGGATTTTATAACAAAACACTCCCAAGCTGACTATAAGAACAAATAATACAACAATAATGAAACAGTGGAAATAAACTGAAACAAGAACAAAGAAACAAGGATAGATAAGAATCTAATACTTGACTCGTAAAGGACTGAACCACCAGAATCAAATACAAGAAACACTCCAAAACCACCACTATATTTGATAAAGGCTGAGCCACCACAAATACAGATAAAAGTAATGAAGATTTTGAGATCTCATCACAATAATCTATAAAGGCAAAGCCACCAAGATTACTGATAAAGGGACCACTTCAAACCACCAAGATCAAAGATCCATAAAGGTAAAGAAGATTTTCAAATGAATAGAATTCAGCTCTATCAAACTTTTCATAAACACAATCTGATCCTTTTACAATGAAAGACAACCTCTATTTATAGAGCAAATACAAGAGAAAAGGAATATTCTACCCTAGACAACTAGTACAAGGTTTTTATTAATCAACCAATAGGAATGGAGAGCATAATCTGCAGCTGTAGGGTAGTGGAAGGTTCTCTCTCTGGTCCCCACTTGTATTCTTCTTCTCCCACGATCAGGTGTCACCACAACAATACAAAAACATAAAACTGAATTCTTATCCTTATTCAGAACCATCTAGAACTGCCACAAACACGTGTTAATCACATGACTTGACCTGATTATTGAAAGTATCAAAACAAATAAGAGTTTGAAAATCCCAAGCTGATTCTGCTCCAAGCTAACTCTGCCCAAGCTGACCCAGACTGGGCGTCCCAAGCTGACTCTTCTTCCAAGCTGACCCAGATTGGACGAATTTGCGAGCTAATCTTCAAACTTCCCCCATTATTTCAGTCTTCCCACTTAAGTAAGGTGAATCCTAGGGAGCAGATAGGATCACCAATCATCTTCCCAAAGTGCGCCATCGAGGGAAACATCATCATGGCCTGAGCTGAGTCTAGGCTGACTCGGTCTGAGCTGAGTTCAGGACAACTCAGGGGTAATTTCTTATCAATCTAGTTTCCAAGAGGACTCAACTACGTTCTTATGTAACAACGAATAAACGAGTAGGGTAGTTAAGCGATAGTGAAAGGATCAAAAGCTAAAAGAAAGTTTGTTTAATTAACTAATATAGGTTTAAGGAAAAAACACAGAGTTGTTAATTTCAATAAACAAATATTAAGTTAATGTAAAATTCTTAGAAAGAAGATTTTCTTAAGAATGAACATTGAGTTGTTCATAGTATTGAATTTAATCTTTGAAAGAAATGTTTTTATTCATAGAAAGAAGATTTTCTTAAGAATGAGCACTGAGTTGTTCATAGTTTTGAATTTAATCTGTTGAGTCCCAATGAATGTTGTAAATTTAATGATGACAAATCTGTATGTAAACACTTGTAAATCTTTTGGTTCTTGTATAGTAATCTGGGTAAGTCTAAGCTGACACAGCTCACGACCCAGATTACGCTTCATACTTTGTAATTGTCATATCTTATGGAAGCAAGTGATGTTCAAGCTGTATCAAATGGTCATAGCATTCAATCCAAGTCAAAGAGGAGGATTGAAGATAGAAGATCAAGTTGTTGGTGAAAGACAGCTTGGGATTAGCAGTCATCTTGGAAACACTTAGACAGATTTGTTGATAAGGACGTATGACATGACTAAGAAGGTTCCTAGAATCTAGGTTGGTGGTTAGATTTACATATGCGTGTCCATACTCTTATTGGACGATCAAAATAATGTGCTGCAGGTTTGGGGACCACAAGTACGAGGTAGGCATGTTCTAATATTCCTTTGATCGTCCAACAGAAAAAACAATACGTGACTTATTTGGACACCAAGAGAGACTGAAGCTTTTGCCTATAAAAGCTACAATCCTTGAAGGCATATGTGTGACATTCCCTTAAATCATTCTTCACAAAAGTTCTCTCTGCTCTTATACACAGCTTGGTCTGTGAGAAGTCAGCTTGGGCTGCTTCTCTTGAGCGAGAACTTAGTTGATTGCTGTTTGTCATTTCATAGGGTTGTTTAGATATTGTAGGTTATCTTGTTTCCGCAACAACCCTGTAATTCTTTGTATAGATTATTTCTTAATAAAGGATTACATTTGAAAAACGCAATCTGTGTCTAAGAATGTTTATTTTCTGCTTTACTATTTTATTGATTCTTATTACTCATATTGTTTAATCTACTTATTGAATCAATTAAAACCATTTTATAAAAGAAAGTTAAGGAAAAACGAAATAGTTGTATTCACCCCCCCCCTCTACAAGTACTTGTGTACATTATACTTTAGTATCTTGTTACACCTCTAGGATATAACAAGTGGTATCAGAGCAGGGGTTAAGAATTGACTTGACTTGATCCTTGCTTATTTTCCTTAAGTGTAAAGTATTATGTCATCCATTGTATATAATGGTTCTTCTACCCGACCACCTATGTTTGATAAAGATGATTTTAGTGGGTGGAAAGGTCGTATGTCTTTGTTCCTTGAATCCATTGACAACAATATGCCTGACATCCTTGTGGATGGTCCTTATGTTCCTACATCAACTGTTGTGGTTGATGTTGTGGTCAGGGAAGGTCACCCAACCAATCCTGCCACAGTTAAATCCATTGTTAAGGACAAGGCAGATTTGGGGGATGAGGATAGGAGATTGGCCAACTTGGATGTGAAGGCACGTAACTTCATTGTCCAAGTTGTGCCTAAAGACATTTACCATTCATTTAAAATGTGTTCTACAACAAAGAAAATGTGGGGTACATTGACTGTCATGTTTGAGGGTTGCTCTACCTCCATGGAATCTACCATTACCACTCTCACTAGGAGGTATGAGAGATTTTTCTCATTCAGAAATGAATCCTTGACTAACACTCATACCCGTTTTAATGCTTTAGTGAATGATTTAGCTGCTGTTGGAATTACTAAGAAAACTGATGTGTTGAAAAGTAAATTTCTTGATTCATTACCACCGAAATGGAATAATTATATTTCTTTTGTGAAACTAAGTTCTGTGTATCAAGATCTTGATCTCCCTGGACTTTTTGGTTTACTTCATAATCAAGAATGTTCAGAAGCTGAGAAACTAATTGCTATGGGTGATTCTTATAGTCAGCCTGCTAGTGCACTTGTTGCATCTATGACTGAACACCCTAATTCAATTTCTAATGAGATCATTCCATGTATCAATGAATCTGTACCTGTGATTTCTAACACTAATTCTGTTTTGAGTCTGATTGTGATGAATCTGATGGTGAGGACTTAGCCAATGAAGTGGCTTTGTTAGCTGAAAGGATAAGAAGGAGATCGTTCAACAAATTCAAAGGAAAAGATAGAAGTGGGCAAGCTGATAAGACCAAGAAGCCATTTCACATGTCTAAGGTCACCTGCTACAAGTGTGGTAAGCCTGGACACATGGCTGGTGATTGCAGATCCAAGGAGTCTTCCCAAGCTGTGCCATCCAAAGGTGGAAGAAAAGAAAAATACTCAAAGATCAAGACCAAATACAAGGCCTTGAAAGCACAAGTGGCTGAGCTGAGTAAGAAAGTTGAAAAAGATGAGAAGAGTCTAATAGCCAAAGACTGGGCTGAGAGTGCCACTTCCTCTGATGATGAGAAGTATAAGGATGCCAAGTGCTTTATGGCTAAAGAAAAGTTTGTTGCGGATCTTGTCAAGATTCAACAGCAATCTGAGTTAGCTCACAAGGCATCTTCATGTCAGACTGCTCCACCTGAGGTAAATATCTTTTCAAATCTGTGTGACAATGAAAAACTGTCAAGGCTAAATAGACTTGGTGATGAGGTTCTCTTGCAAAAACACTTTAATCAAGAACTTAAAAAGGAAATTTCAAATTTAAAACAGGAAGTAAGCTCAAAGAATTTTACCATTGAAAAACTTAAATCTGAAGTAAAAGCTCAAAAGCAATTAAATGCTATTTTGGTCACTGAAGCTAAAACTTCAGAAGAAAAGTTTTTGAAAATCAAGCATATAACTGAATCATGGTGCACTGGTTCCAAAAGAGCTGCAAAATGTGTTAATGTGCAAGTTCCTCATCAAGTTCAAGCTATTTTTTATGGTGACTATGATAGAGCTATTGCTATCAGTGAAGTCTGTGCCATGGAACCTTGTTATCAGCCTCCTTCACCACCCAAAGTCCAAACCAAAGGAAAGAACTCTAAACCAATTATATTGGCTCAGAAATCTGGTATTGGGTTTATTGATCCTAAAAAAATTGGTCAAACCATTGCTGAAGCTGTGTCTGAATCTGATAGGGTAATTGAATTAAAACCTGAGGAAACTCTTGATTTATCAAAATTGTCAATTACTCAATCTGTGTCAAATTCTAAGTCTAAAACAAACAATGGTGTGTCTAAAAGGAATAAGAGAAAAGTTAGAGATCATAGTGTTCCAAAGAAGAAAAACAAGTTGTTGAAAAATGAGAAGTCTGATTCTAAAGGAATGTTGTACCAACCAAATTTGTTTTTAATCCGAACCACCTCAAGTCTGACTCTGACAAAATGATTTCAAAATATGTTGAGTCTAGAAAAGGTGAGGTTTCCAATGAGATTAATTTACTCACTCAAGTGTCTGATCCCAATTTGGTTGATCAAAGTAAATTAAGAGTTGAATGAAAGAAATCTGGAATAGGCAAAGGTTTTGTTCAAAATGAGACTCTAAATGTTGCTAAAAAGAATTTCAAATCTGGTAAAGGTAAAATTAAGCAACAGTGGGTTTCTAAATGTGATAAGATTATGAGTTCTACTTCCCAATCTGAGTCAAACCCTATGGTCAGCTCTGGTGAACCCATCCTTGGATGGGTTCCCAAAATGAACTAATATCTTATTGCAAATGCAGGGCTATCACGATGCACATACCTGGCACTTGGACAGTGGGTGTTCTAAGCATATGACCGGATGTAAGTCCCTACTATGTAGCTTTAGGGCAAGCGTTGGTCCTAGTGTTACATTTGTAGATGATTCCCAATGAAGAATCGAAGAATTTGGTATTCTTTCAAATGGTCCTCTTACTTTCAGAAGAGTGTCTTATGTAAATGGTTTGAAGCACAATCTGATAAGTGTGAGTCAATTGTGTGATGCTGGTTATGAAGTAAGATTTCGTTCTGATAAGGGAATAGTTCTGGATTTAGAAGGCAATGTGGTGTTGATTGCAAATAGAGATGAGTCCTTGTACTCTTTTGACATGAGAAATCCAACTGTCTCCTAAGAAGTTTGTTTCATGTCAAAGACTCAAGATGAGCTAAATTGGTTGTGGCATAAGAGGCTGTCTCATATGAATTTCAAGGACATCAACAAGCTGTGTAAAAAGGAGTTGGTGTCAGGTCTTCCAGTGATCAAGTATGAGAAGGGCAAGTTGTGTGGTCCTTATGAGAAAGGAAAGTAGCACAAGGCCTCTTTCAAGTCAAAGTCATGTTCAACCATTAACAGTTTTTTAGATTTGCTTCACATGGATCTGTTTGGACCAATAAGTACTCTCTCATCACTGGGATGAGATATACTTTGGTCATCGTTGATGAATTTTCAAGATATACCTGGGTTTTCTTTCTAAGGTACAAAAGTGATGCTGCTGACAGTATTATTCATTTTATTAAGCAAGCTGAAATACTCTACAAAAGGCCTGTTAGGCAGTTAAGAAGTGACAATGGAGCTGAATTCAAAAATGTCACACTTAACTCATTCTGCAATGAAAAAGGTATTTCACAAGTATACTCAACAGCAAGAACTCCTCAACAGAATGGTGTTGCAGAAAGAAGAAACAAGACTCTTATTGAAGCTGCCAGATCCATGATGGTACAAAACAATGTCAAAGCTCACTTTTGGGCTGAAGCTATTCACACAGCTTGCTTCACCCAAAACAGATCTCTAATTGTGAAAAGGCACCAGAAGACTTCTTATGAACTTCTTAGGGGGAGAAAACCTGAAATTGGTTTTCTTAGAATGTTTTGAAGCCCTTGTTACATTCTAAATCAGAAAGACCATCTTGGAAAGTTTGATAAAAAGGCAGATGAAGGTATCCTACTTGGATATGCAACAATGATGAAGGCTTACAGGGTTTACAATGAAAGAACAAATACTATTGAAAACTCTGTAAATGTAAGTATTGATGAAGGTTGCTCTAAGCCAGCTTGCTCTCCACTTGAAGATAAAGATATTGATTTTGAAGAACTGGTTGTTCCTGAGAATGAGCCTCCCTCTAATCCACCAGCTGAAAAAAATGATGCTCAAACTCAGGGGGAGCAATTGAATGTAGAAGAAGAGTTACAAGTTTTTGAAAATGTGCTATCTAATCCTACTCCTAATCAAGAAGTGAATTTAATTCCATCAGATGACTCCCAAGCTGACTCTGTTCCATCAAAGTCAAATCCATGCTGATCATTCTGTTCCTCAAAATGATCAAGATGGACCCTTAAATCCAAGTCAGCCCATTGTCCAGGAATCAAGCAATACATATCATGTGACTAAATAGACAAAAAGTCATCCAATCAACCAAATTATTGGTGATCATTTATCTGGTGTAAAAACAAGAAGGAAGGCAACAGGCAATTTCTGCATGTTTGTCAATTTTGTGAGTAAAATGGAACCAACTAAGGTTGTTGAAGCTCTGTCAGATCCATCTTGGGTAAATGCAATGCAAGATGAATTAACACAGTTTGAAAGAAATAAGGTTTGGGAACTTGTTCCAAGACCTCATCATTCTAAAACTATGATTGGAACCAAATGGGTCTACAGAAACAAGATGGATGAAAGAGGAGTTGTGACCAGAAACAAGGCAAGGTTAGCAGCTCTTGGATACAGACAAGAAGATGGGATTGACTATGATGAAACCTTTGCTCCTGTGGCAAGACTAGAAGCCATCAGAATGTTTTTGGCTTACTCTGCTCACAAAGGCTTCAAGGTTTATCAAATGGATGTGAAAAGTGCATTTCTGAATGGGAAAATGGAAGAAGAAGTCTATGTTGAACAACCTCCAGGTTTTGAAAGTTCAAAGTTTCCTAATCATGTGTATAAGCTTGATAAGGCTCTCTATGGCCTCAAACAAGCTCCAAGAGCATGGTATGATACTTTGTCTAAATTTTTGTTAGAAAACAAGTTCAAAAGAGGTAATGTTGACAAGACTTTGTTTGTGAGAAAATATAATGGTGATATTTTACTTGTTCAAATATATGCAGATGACATAATCTTTGGTTCTAGCAGTGAAAGACTTTGCAAAAAGTTTTCTGAATTAATGTCTAAAAAGTATGAGATGAGCATGATGGGAGAACTTAACTAGTTTGTTGGTTTACAAGTTAAACAAACCAAAAATGGTATTTTCATAAATCAAGGAAAATATGTTAAAGATTTATTGAACAAATTTGGTTTTAGTGATTGCTCACCTATGAAAAATCCTATGGGAACTGGTGATAAGTTTAGTGAAGATAAAAGTGGAAAACCCACTGATGTCACTTCTTATAGGGGTATGATAGGCTCTCTACTTTACTTGACTGCCAGTAGACCAGATATTATGTTTGCTACATGTTTATGTGCAAGATATCAGGCTAATCCTAAAGAATCACATCTGTAAAAACACGATTTCTGCTATTGATTCGATCTCAACAATGGTGGTTCAAGTGTCTGTGTTCTTGGTGTGTTTAGTGTGTGTGATTTTTTAGAGAGAGAGAAAAACCATCTGTATATGTTGTATGTGTACAATGGATCAAGAGGCTTATGATTTCTAAGATAGTTGAGGGTATTTATAGTTTAAATCTACAAATAAGCTAATTGACACTCCTAATCCCTCATCCTTAGAAATCATTTCACCATGTCTTAACAACAATAACGTCCACTAACTTAAATTACAATTTATCACTATTTTTGGATTTCTAACATTCTCCCCTTTAGTGATATATTGTAATGAATGAAGTACGTGTTATTTTTTCTTGTAGGAATTAAGTTGATGAGCCCGATGGTGAAGACAATTGGTGTGATGAAACAAGTCTTCAAAGCTTTCTCATTGTCTCTGGAGAACTTGAATCAATCTTGGTCTTTGGACTTCTTGTAGTTAAAACATGATGAAATTCTCAATGTTCTGTTTGAACAGAGAATAAGATGAATGAGTCTAGAATCTTTGAAAATTGTTGAACCGTGAATCAGAGTTGTTTTTTGAAGTGCGGAAGGTATAAATTTGGCTTTGGTTTTTCAATCTTCGATTCTTGAATGAAAATTTGTTTCCTTGGAATGAAGTATCAAAAACTTAAACTCTCCCCCTTGATATATGCCTTGAATCTTCTTGATCAAGTATTATTATATGACTTTGAAGATCTTGAATGAAATGTGTTGATGAAGACTCTTTCGAAGTTTTACATCTTTGTCTTGAATCTTCCAATCAATCTTTCAACTTTTGTAGCTTTGATCTTTGTCATTTTGACTTAAACACTTTGGAGAGTAAACTTTTGAACAAAACTTTAAATTAATCATGCTCCCCCTTAATTCATGAGTGTAAGCATTTTGGAGCATCTTTGAACAATATCCTTATTTTCGATCTCATCCTTAAAAAACCTTTCAAGAGAACATATTTCGGCGGCAAAATTCACTTCTTTTTCAATCACAATTACATTTCATTTCATCTTTTTCTTTCTTAATCAATCATAATCTTTTTCTCCCCCTCATAATGACAACGTTGGGAACCAATGTCATTATGCAAACATTGATTGATAAAATGTGAAAAGAAACCCTTTGCATGGTGGTTTTTGTGTTTGTGAGATAAGAAATGAAAGACCATATAAGGATGATCCGTTAACATGTTCAAAAATCAAAAGGATTAATGAAATGACCGAAAGAAATGTATGACATTTTTCGGATTTCCTATGTATCATTGAATTATGCACAAAGCAATTTTCTAACATAGTTCGGTCTTGTAGCTTTTCAACTACGAAATTGCTTCAAAGAATAGAAATCATGGTCAGTGTCACCTAAGGCGTTCGATAACCATGTTCTACTATCCTTAAAGACTTTTTCTGAAAATTCCAAGGTCACAATAGACTTCTTGGTAATTCAATAATCACACAGAGGTAATTATGAAACCTACTTTCAAAGCTGGAAGTGATGTTAGGAATGGTAGGATTTCCATTTGATCATCGTGAAATATCAATTAAGATATCACTACAAATGTTCCGGCTATATCACATAGATATGCAATAATATCACAAAGATATGACTCAAATGTGTCTTAAGAAAAATGAATAAGGATCAAAATAATGATCAAGCAAGATAGCTCTAGACACAACGTGATCAAATGAAGTCGAGGACTGGAGCAGAATGTCTCCCTTTTCAATATCAACATCTTCCAAATGAAGAGTCAATAGAAATGTGAAAATCTCCGTGAGAAATAAAACAAGCATTTGTTAAGAAACACTTGAGTGGTTAGGTAAAGATGTGCATCGCTTCATTGGGTCTATGAAGTCTTAATCAAGATATCAACAAATGACATCCGATATAAATGTGTTTTACCCGGCGATTTGAGAGTTTTAGGGAAGGATATCATTTTTTTTAACCCTTTTCTCACAACATATCACCATAACCTCTCACTTTTCAACTTTACTCACTCCATCCTATTTGCACAAAACCATCATCACTCAAAATACCCTTACAATCTAAAGAGAGAATTGAATACTCCAGGGTTAGAACTTATCGATGATGATGAAGTTCATGGAGTGAACGAATCGCTCAAGTGCAAACTAAACACCGAACTTCAAATGTGTGTAAGAAAATGATTTGAAAACACATTTGAAGTTTTGAAAATTTTGAAATCACAAACTCCCCCTTAATCTATGGAAAGGTAGATCTTAAAAGTTTTCATAGAAAGGTAGAGCAAAAATTGGTTTTTGTGAAGTCAAAAAGAGTTTAAAAGTGAACAAGATTTTAATGAACACAAATTTTTGCGTCAACAACAATGTTCATAGTAAGACTACTCGAGAGTACACAAAGGCGTTCAATCCTTTGCATCTTACATCAACAAGTTGGATGCAAATGAAACATTTAAGCACAAATTTAACTCAATCAATTGTTCAAGATGAGACAACTCGGGAGTACACAAAGGCGTTCAATCATTTGCTTCTCATATCAACAATTGAGAGTTTTTTGAAACATGAAATTCATTTGAAAAATTTGAAGTTGTTTGCAACAAAATCAAGACTCTTGAAGAGAATTGTTTGCAATTTCAATCAAATGAAAAATTGCTATTACACATACATATTCATATAAGACTACTTGGAAGTACACAAAGGCGTTCAATTCTGCGTTATCTTATATCAATCTATATGTATAGTAACACATTTTATACCAACTTTGAAATATAAATAATTTCAAATAAGAACGGATTATGCACAAAGTATGCATAAGCCATTTTGAAATAAAAGGCTCAATGAAGAACGGGTTGCATACAGAATATATGCAAGCCATAAAGATATAAATAAAACTATGAAGCCCGGGTTACATACATAGCATATGTAAGCCACTTTGAAAAAGAAAAATAAAAAAAATTAAGAAAATATTTTTGTTATTTTTCAAAATTTTATATTTTTGTATTTGATTTTTGTCTTTTCAAATTTTGTATTTTGTTTTTCAAGAATGTATCAAAAACAAAATAAGTTAAGGTTCAAGATTTAACATGCCAAGCTTAGAGATAAAAAAGTTAAACCTTTTCTCATCCAGTGGTTTAGTGAACAAATCTGCAAGCTGATAGTCAGCTCCCACAAAGTAGAGCTCTATATCACCTTTCTCAATATTTTCTTTGCGAAAATGATATCTCACATCAATATGCTTTGATCGAGAGTGGTTTACTGAGTTGACTGCAATAGAAGTGGCACTTTGAGATTCACAGTAGATGGGAATATGATCATATTTCAGACCATAATGAGTAAGTTGAGTCTTCATCCATAACACTTGAGCACAACAACTAGCCGCAGCCACATATTCAGCTTCAGCTGTTGATAGTGACACACAATTATGTTTCTTGGAAGACCAACTCACAATTTTATCACCCAAAAATTGTAAAGTACCAGAAGTGCTCTTGCCATCAAGCTTACAACCTGCATGATCTGCATCTGAATAGGCAGTTAAATTGAATCCGGTATCCTTTGGATACCAGAGACCTAAATTGGGTGTACCCTTCAGATAACGAAATATTCGTTTCATAGCATGAAAATGTAAATCAGTTGGAGCAGCTTGATACCTAGCACACATACATGTTGCAAACATTATATCTGGGCGAGATGCTGTAAGATACAACAATGAACCAATCATACTTCTATATCTCTTTTGGTCAAATGGTTTCCCATTTTTATCAGTATTAATACTTGTATGAGCAGCCATTGGAGTTGAAATTGAAGAACAAGTAGTCATATCAAACTTTTTCAACATGTCATGAATTCATTTACCTTGTGATATGAAAATACCATTTGGTAGTTGTTTGATTTGAAGACCCAAAAATAGTTCATTTCCCCAATCATGCTCATTTCAAAATGATTAACCATTAGAGATGAAAAGTTTTGACAAAATGTTTGACTGGTTGACCCAAAGATAATGTCATCAACATATATTTGGACAAGAAGAACATGCTTACCTTGTTTGCGAATGAATAGGGTAGGGTCAATTGTGCCTTTGGTAAAGCCACCTTTAATCAAGAAAGTAGATAAGGAATCATACCATGCTCGGGGTGCTTGCTTAAGACCGTAGAGAGCCTTGTCTAACCTGTAGACATGGTTTGGTCTTTTGGGATCAACAAAACCTTCTGGTTGTTCAACGTAAACTTCTTCTTTGAGATCACCATTCAAGAAAGCTGTCTTCACATCTATTTGAAACACAGTGAAGTTTCTGAATGCAACATAAGCTAAGAAGATCTGAATGGCTTCCATTCTTGCAACTGGAGCAAAAGTTTCGTCAAAATCAACACCAGGTTGTTGGCAATAACCCTTTGCAACTAATCTCGCTTTGTTCCTTACTACCACTCCATTCTCATCCTTCTTGTTCTTGAAAATCCACTTTGTACCAATAGGTTCATTTTTCCTTGGGTTAGGAACTAATCTCCATACTTTCAGTCTCTCAAACTGAGCGAGTTCGTATTGCATAGCTTTGACCCATACGGGATCTCAAAGAGCTTCAGAAACAGTTTTGGGTTCAATGTTGCTAAGAGAAAGTGCAACAAGACACTCATTTACTGAAGTACGAGTAGTTACTCCGGCTTGTGGATCTCCAATAATGTTATCAACAGGATGATCTTTTCGCATACGTGACCATTTGCGATCATGAGAAAGAGGATCTTGTTGATTGACATCAACATCATCATCATTAAAACCAGAGTTTTGCTGAGAGATGGAATCATAGCTTGGTAGAACAGCTTCCTCGTAAGATGGATGATCGAAGTCAAGAGGCACATATACATTTGGAGTGTTTATCGGATTGGTAGTCTGGGTAAATTGGGTAGGTTGTTCCTGAACATTCACTGGAGTAAAATTATCAGGAGAGGATTGAGAAGAAGAATCATTAAAAGAGGATGAAGAACTACTTCTTGAAGAAGTAGCAACTTGCTCAACAGAACGTGATGATGATTCATGAAGGTTGTCAAGAACTGGATCATTGTTTGGAATTGGTCCAATGATGACTTGAGGTTCCTCATCATGAATCGGTTTTGAATTGTAGAATTCTTCAAAAAGAATGTCTAACTCATCACTCGTTGGAGCTGGAAACTTCTTGAATTTGGATGCTAAAATAGAAGTCCTTGATGAAGTACTTGAATCACTTGGACTATTATTTGTTGGTAGCAAACTTTCTTGCTCGAAAATCATGCCCGACATCTCATCAAATCAAACATTCATTGTTTCTTGAATTGTATTTGTTCGGCGATTGTAGATTCGATAGGCAATTGATGTCTTGGAGTAACCAACAAAGTAACCTTCATCACCTTTCTTCTCGAACTTGAAGAGAGATTGTCGAAAAAGAACTTGAAGATTGTTGTCACAGAATTGTCCAACACTGAACAAGTTATGACTTAATCCTTCAACATAGTGAACTTTCTTAATGACAATTTGCATTGCGTTCAATGTCGCCATAGCCTAAGATAGGAGCGAAATTGTTGTTACCAAATCGAACAGTTCCCATGAATCGAACAGTTCTTGAGCAATGCTTTATTGCCAGTCATGTGTTTTGAACACCGGAGTCGAGTATCCAAACACAGATGGTTATTTCCTGTAATCAAATAGAATTAACCGACTTTAGGTACCCACTTGAAGATGGGTCCTTTGTGGTTAGTTAGCACAGGCAGGGTATATAACTTAGGATATGCATACAAACATGCTTTTGAATCAACATACTTATTAACAAGCACATTATCAACAAGCACATTTGGATCAAACAAACGAATATTAACACACGAATCAAAAGTAACATGTCTACCACCATTCAAACCATACAAATAAAAGCGAGAATTAACATTGTTTACAACATCACAAGGCATTGCCTTGGCATCATTAACATTTGATTTCAAAGATGACTTAAAAGATAAATTGTTTGAAACATCATAAACAAACTTCTTCTTAATACCTGCTTTTCTCCTTTGCCTTTTCTTCTTTTTCTCAACTTTAGTGATCTTAGGTACTAATGACTTAGCTACCCATTTAGACTCACTAATCAAGCTCTTTCCACCTGTGGGATTGACACTAAGAAGATTAGAACAAGAATTTTGAAGAACTTTTATCTTTTTAGTCTCTTTTGAGGGTGCGGAAACTTCTTGTTTCTTAGGTTTATTAGGAGAAAACCAGCCATATATATCCCTATATCTAGTTGCACCATTTGTAGCATCCCTAGTTAGCAAAACTGAGCTAGACCTAGACACTTTAGAAATTGAACTAGAATGAGAGCTAGACGAAGAAACATTTGATTTGATTTTCAGAAGTTTCACTTTGTTGTATTTGATTTTGGTAATGGTCTCAACTTGTTTGGTTTTAACATGCTTTTCCAGGGTAGGACACTTTGTTTTTAACTTATTGATTCTTGGTTTGGTGATAGTTTTTGGTTCAGTCTTGACGGGTTTGGAAATAACCCGTTTCCTTGAATAATATGAAGTTGGAGCTTTGGAAAACGATTTTGGAGATTCCTCTTTTGATTCATCTTTGATTTTGGTAGATTCAATCTTTTTCTCAGTTTCAAAATCAAAAACATATTCTCCCTCCATAAATTTATCAAAATCATTTTTGATGAATGGTGAAACCGGAGAGATTTTTGAAAAATCAGGAATCTTGTTTTCCAACTTCACACTATGGGTAATCTCAGGAATGAAATCAACTTGAACTGACACATCTTTGGTTTCACAAGAAATTAAAGTAGAAGTATCAACACCTATACTAGCACTAAGCTTTGGGTGAACAACTAACTCTTCAGGAGACTCACAAGTGAAAAACCTAAAGTAGTACCATATCAAAACTAAACTATGCGTAAGTTCGTCATAAGATAAAACAGATTGCACATAATCATCAGCAACAGTAGCAGCATTTTGACATGAACACTCAAGAGAATCAGTCAAGGTTTGGGTGGAGGAAACAGTAGATGAAACACAAGTAGTCTGAGTGGAATGGTCTACTAGAGTACTTAGGTCAGTTTGAGTAGAGGCATCCATACAAACTTTCTTAGTATCCACAACAACTAATTTATCCTCCGAATTCAAACTTTGAGACTTAAGTTTTTCAATTTCATTTTGTTGAGATTTCACCGTTTGTTGCAAACCTTCTATTTGTTTTTCCAAAATGGTAGATGGAACATACATTTTAGTAGGTTTAGGTGAATTACCAACTGACTCTTGGTTTTGAAAATTCTTTCGAGTTATTTGAAGCACTAATAACATCATAGTTAACCAAAAAATCATTTTGTGGTAATTTCTCAACTTCATTAGTCTCAAAATCGTCATCCAGTGGACGAATAAATTGTTGTACCATACCAAGGCGAAGAAATCTTTCATCATACAAGGGTTCGATTTATTCTTTGGCTTTTTGTAATGGAGAGATATTCTCAAATCCGAACCCATGAAGAAGTTCCGATCTGTCAATCTTGGACTTGTTGAAATAGGCGGTAAAATCCAAAAGAGGGTTTTGTTCGACTTTATATAACTTCTCTTGATAGAAAAGTATATTCTTTTTAAATTCCTCTATTTGGTTTTGAAGAGTTTCAATCTCAACGCCTTTCAAGAAACAATTATGATTTAAATCAAAAATCTTTCGTTCAAGTTCAATATTGTTAGGTTTGGATTCTAAAAGTTTCTTGTTAAGAATATCAACATCCATTTGTCTTGCATTGGCCCAAAGCCACTCATTGGTCTTTTGAATTTCTAGATCTTGATTGGCTTTTTCAAGATCATGAATGGTCTTTTCAAGTTTATAACACTTATGCAATAACTTAGAATCAGGAGAAGCATTCAACTCACATTCTTTAACCAACATTTGTTCTTTGTAGGTTTGAAAATCTTGTTTAATTGTATCATAATCAAAAAGTAATTTCGAATGTTCTTCAAAGAGTTTTGAAAATTTACTTTTAGAAAATGAAATACTATTTTTCAACTTCTTATTTTTGTTGGCTAAAGATGTAATATGAGTTGTCAAGTTAGATAAAACTAAATCAAACGACTCTCTATCATTAACTAAAGAAAAAGTAGAGTGTAGATTTACCTCATCATCCGGGTACTCTTCATCAGTGCTTTCAGCTTCAAATGCTTTGTTCTTGGCCAACTTCGCCATGAAGCACACATTTGCAGAGAGATCTTCATCTTCATCATCTGATAGCAAAAGCCACTTGTTATCTTCAGCCAGTAATGCATGACCAGCTTCCACTTGCTTTGCTAAAAGCATCTTTTGCTTGTAGTACTCATAGTTTCTCTTGCGGGGTTGCTTGCAATCAATTGCAAAATGACCAGGAATACCACAGTTGTAGCACTTTTTATCAGAAGCTTTCCCCTTCTCAACAACTTGTTTGTCATAACCTTCAACTTTCTTTTCCACTTGCTTGGATCCACTTGATTCACTTTGACCATTATTCTTTGAATGATAGTGTTCCTTCTTGGGAAATGCACTTGTAGAAGAAGTGCGGAGATTGTTGTTAGTTGGCCTTGCTTTGTAGTACTATTTCTTGAAGTGCTTGGTAACTGCGGCAAGAGCTTGATATAATTCATCAGAAACATCATCTCTTGGAGCCAACATATCATCTCCCTCCTCATCAGACGAAGAAACAACCAGCATTTGCCTTTTAAGAGCTTCAGAAACCTTCTTTTCAACAATTAATGCCAAAGGATCAGAAGATACAACTTCTGCCATTTTGTTTGATGAAGCTTTGTTTAGTACTTGATGTTCATTGAGTTTGAAGGATTCATGAAGATTATGGATGGAGAACTTGGCCAGATTTTGATGTTGCTTAATCTGAGTTCCATAATCTTCCCACTCAGGACCAAGAGCTTTGATGAATTTGATGTTTAACTCCATCTCTGATTTATTGACATTGTTCTTTTTAAGTTCATTTATGACATTGCAGAATCTACAGTAGACAGCCTCTAGAGATTCATTTGGCAATTTGCTGAAGTTGTCAAACTCAGTCAACACATTTATTAATCTAATTGTTGAAGTTAGGTCAGATCCTTCCATTTGTCTTGCCACCTCATCCCATATCTCCTTGGCTGTATCATAAGAATCAACAGAACCATAGATTTCATCTGGTAGTGCTTTGTATAAGCATGATCTAGCTCTGTTATCTGCAGCTGTTCGATCTTTTTGTTCAGCATTCAAAAGATCAATAGTGAGTATTGCACCAGTGGTGGGATGGCGATGAACTGCAAATCCATTAAGAATGGAATCTTTAAGAAGGTGACCATTTAGTTGACATTCCACATAATCCATGAATCTTTTCTTCCAAAGTCCATAAGAACCAAGGTAGAGAACTGGAGGTCTTGTGTCAGAACCTAATGCCAAAGCTTCACGAGAAGCCATTAGAAAGAGATTTGATTTGGAACTTGAATTGGAATGAAAGTTGAAAATTTCAGAAGATGAAACGATCTTGGGAAGATCGTCTTAGGATAAGATCGTCTTAGAAGAGATCGTCCTAGATGAATGAAAGTAAGAACGACTTGAAACAAATCGTCTTGAGTTTAAGAAGAATGAGACGATTCAAAGAAGATCGTCTTGAATGAAATTTGATGAACTTTGGCTAAGTATTGAATGAAACTGAAATTGAGGAATGATTTTGAGTTTTGGAAATGGAAACTGAAAAGGAATTAAAGGAAATTGAAAATGAAATTGAAGTATAAAGAACTTTGGAAATGAAACGATCTTGGTCAAGATCGTTTTAGTGTCAGGTAACTGAGACGATCTTGACAAGATCGTCTTAGTTTCTGCCAACTCTTTTTCAAAGTTTAAACACTTTGAATTTTGACCAAACCAATCCAAAATGGATCAGTTAGCCACAAACAACACTTTACCAACAACCACACTTGCTAGAACGATCTTGTGAGGATTGTCCTACAAGCCACAACACAAAATGTATCAAATATGGAAAAACAACCACTGAGACGATCCTAAGGAGATCGTCCTAGTGAAGATCGTTTTGAGGTCTTCTTCTCCAACAGAACACAAAGTAAAAACTCCATTGATGAATTTTCAAGCTTCAATAACTTTCGATTTACTGAGTGTTAGAATGTGAAATCACTTGCAAAACGTTTGTAATTACGTCCGCAACAAATCCTAATACACAATTTAGCTTATAACACAACAGAATTAAAACCCAATTTTTAGCGCCAAAACTAAAAATTTCAATCTAGAGATTTAGATCGAATTGGAACTTGAAATTTGACAGGATTATGTTTAAAAATATCAGGAATCTAATGGTGAACAAAACTTGATGATTTTATGTGATTTTTCTGGTGAAAAATGATGAAACAATGACGGTATGAAAAACGGTTTTTGAAATGAAATTGAATGAAAATTGAGATCAAAATCAGTTATGGATCGATATCAAAGTGATGTTTTCTCTGATACCACATGTAAAAACACGATTTCTGCTATTGATTCGATCTCAACAATGGCGGTTCAAGTGTGTCTGTTCTTGGTGTGTTTAGTGTGTGTGATTTTTTAGAGAGAGAGAGAAAAACCATCTGTATATGTTGTATGTGTACAATGGATCAAGAGGCTTATGATTTCTAAGATAGTTGAGGGTATTTATAGTCTAAATCAACAAATAATCTAACTGACACTCCTAATCCCTCATCCTTAGAAATCATTTCACCATGTCTTAACAACAATAACGTCCACTAACTTAAATTACAATTTATCACTATTTTTGGATTTCTAACAACATCTTAAAGCTGTGAAGAGAATCTTTAGATACCTTAAAGGTAGTCCCAATCTGGGTCTTTGGTATCCCAAAGACTCTGGATTTGATCTAATTGGCTATTCAGATTCTGACTTTGCAGGCTGTAAGATTGATAGAAAAAGTATATCTGGAGCTTGTCAATTGCTTGGCAATAGACTTGTAAGCTAGTCTAGCAAGAAGCAACATTCAGTTTCCATCTCTACAGGGGAAGCTGAGTATGTTGCTGCTGGGAGTTGTTGTTCACAAATTTTGTGGATGCAATTTCAGCTACAAGATTATGATGTCACTGCCTCAAAGACTCCTATCTTTTGTGACAATACAAGTGCCATAGCAATCTCCAACAATCCAGTACTTCATTCTAGGACCAAGCATATTGATATCAGATATCACTTACTCAGAGATCATGTGATGAAAGAAGATGTTGAACTGCACTTCATTCCAACTGAGAATCAGCTTGCTGATTTGTTAGCCAAGCCATTGGATGAAAACAGGTTCAATTTTCTAATAAGTAAGCTGGGAATGCTAAATATGTAAAAGGCAGTGAGATAAGTAATGACAAATCTGACCCCTTTAACTTTTGTCAAAGTTTTATGGGCAAGCTGTGTCATACACAGACTACTCCTTCATACTTGGTATATATCAAGTAAAAGGGAGTAAGCTGAGTCTGACCCAGCTTGGTGGTTATTTTTGTTATTAAGTATCTCAGTGCGTTTTATTACTCTGCATATTTTATTTAGTTTAACTTATATATCGTTTTTTGATCAATAAGTGAGTGACACATGTAGAGGCAACATACTTTTATTGCAAAATTACCCTCACTAGTTGTTCTCACCCAATCAAATTATTTCTCTCTCTTCCCTCCAAACGGTTATTTTAAATATATATATATTATACGAATATATATATATACTCCTTTTAACCTAAATCCCAAATTAATTGTATTTTTCATACTCTCTTATTTTTCTCTCATCTCATTATAACCTAATCTGTGTTCTGTTCCATGGAAAAAAAAATTTAATCTTTTTCTTTCAAACTTTAATTATTTAATCATAAATGGCTTCATCATCATCATCATCTCAATCTGCTAATAACTCTAACAATAATGATTCTTCATCTGAATCTGGGTTTCTACACCCAGCTCCGGTAAGCGTGGTCAACCTTCCACCCTATGTTGTGGGTTCTGATGTAGTTGTAAGCCCGGGTGATCTTGATACTGGTAAAATCAAGATCTTCAATCTTGTCTCCGCCAATGTTCATCCACCTTCTTGGGCAGAAGGTTATGATGAATTGTTGCCTTTTTATGGCATCATCCCATTGGCAAGATATTGATTGAGAAGTCGTATGTGGTGTACCAAGACATGCTCTGTGAGTTTTGGGCGAGCTGTGTGGTGGGTCAAACGAATAAAGGACATGCCGTAATTAGAGGCACAATCCTTAATGGTAAGAAACAGGTATTCATTACTCTAAAGAGACTTAGGTCTGCTTTTGAACTGTGTTACATGCCTGAAGATGATTATGAAAATGTTGTCTCACACACTGAAGCCAAAAACATTTTACCCATTTGTGGATATTCAGGTCCATTGGCTTCAATGGTCAAAATGAAACATTTAACTGGCATTTGGAATTATCTTCTTAGTACCTTAAGTAAATCCTTACAAATGAAGGCAGGCAGTTTTGATCAGCCTAATGTCCTCGAATTACAACTTTTTCATTCCTTGGTCACTATGACCAGAGTAGATTATGCAGGACTTATTTTTAAAGACTTAGTTGGCCGAGTCAATAATAAGACTTTTACCATACCTTATGGTAGAATTCTTGGTCTCATCATCGAAGCAATCGTTGATGGTCACTTCAGTTTGGCAACTGGCCAGACTGTGGAATGCAAGGCCATTAATACTAATATTTTTAACAGTCCCAAGGTAACTGCGCAGGGATTAACCCAAGCAATGCAGATTTACCTTGATTTCTGCAGACAAAGAGATAGGAACAACAAGCATTGGAGAAAGTTGCCTCTCCTTCGACGCGATCTGAGTCCAACACTCAATCTGCCAATCAGGAGAGTCAAGGTACTCAATCTCTTGAACCCTTAAACTCTTCCAAATCTACTCCTTCTTCTTCTTCTTCTGAGGGTGAAGAGTTGGCCACATCATCAGCCACTCTAGCTACACCCTCAACCACCATTTCAAGATCCGCCTCTAAAAGACCCATTGTTGAGGACTTAGTGCCTCTCAATGTTGCTAAAAAGAAAAGAACAAAGAGAACTGCATCAACTTCAGGGGTTAACAAAACAATAATAAGACTTAAAGTCCCCCAAGGTGCATTGGAAGCTGAGGAATGTTCCAAAGCTAACTCTGTCACCCAAGCTGATAAGCCAGATTCACCAAGCCCATCTGCACTCTCCCAAAAGAGTGTAGACGAATTAAAGGGAACAACTACTTCTGTCCAACCCTCCAAACAGGGTGAAGACATTGAAACAAAGACCTCCTCCCAAGGTCATACTGTGAGTCCACCTATTTCACCATCATCAGCCTCCCAAAAGGTTGATGATATCATTAAAGGGACAACAGTGGATCCAGCCTAGATCCAAATAGAGTCAGTGTCTATGCACATCATTACTGAGAATGCTCAGCCAAAGGATGCAAGTGTTAAACGCCTTAGTGACACTGCTTGTATTCCCCAAGCTGGTCAGATTCCTTCTCTCTTACACTCTGAGTCTGTATAGGCTGCCAATGTTTCTTCTAAGTCACAAGGAGAGATACAGGCCTCAAAAATTCTCCCCAGTGATACCTTGGTGACACAACACACCTTGGTTGAGGGGCAATCTGATTCACAACTCATTATACCTGCAGGGTCTGTGTCTGCATCTGTCCTTGGACAGAGGGATCCTGTAGGTTGCATGGCTCTCTTTAGGGAGGTCATGCTAGCCCCTTGTGCAGCAAAGGGAACCATTGATGGTCCTCACAATGTCAATGAGAACATAGTCACTATCTCTTGAAGTGACTCTTCATTCGATGATGTGTTTACCCATCCATCCTCAAGGTATGCTCTGATGGAAGATGCCAGTGGAGGTGTTGATCAAAATCAAGATCAACAAATTCCCACTGCCCCACAATCTGAATTACAAGTCAATCCTTCTCAGATTGTTCAGCACATCATCATTTCTGAAAGATCTGCTCATTAGACTCACTCTCATGAGAAAATGCACCAAAACTCCTTTAGCCTCCACCCCCTTCTATATGAGCCCAATAACCCTAATTTTAAGGATTGCAGGCTACTCTTTCCAGAGTCAGTGGCCTTTAGGCCAACTGCAAGTTCTTCCCAAGCTGCCACTATCTCATCCTTAGATATGGTAAATCAGCTCACTGAGTTCATATCAACCTCTAAGGTTGAGAACTTAAAGTTGATTGAAGGCTTGGTCAAGATCCAAAAGGATCAGGAATTGACGGATAAGAAGCTGGAGAAGCTGTGCCAAGATCAAAAACAATTGGAAGAAAAGATGATAAAGGCACTTGAGGTGATGGAGAAAAAGCAAAGCAAGCTGACAGAGTCCCTTGATGGTTTGACAAAGGCCATCAATGAACTAAATGAAGTAACCAAGAGGACTCTGGGTCAGTTTGAACAGTCAGCCACAAAATTCACAAGATATGTTTCTATTGAGCTCAAAAATGCAAACAAGTCACAAGCTGACTTTCAAACAAGGCTGGTAGAGATAGCCAAAAGTGTGAAGTCCAATCTGAGGCTCCTTCGTGATGACAATGTTGATCTTCATAGAGCATGGGCAGCTAGCAATTTCAGAATGGATGTATTGAATACTAGGTTGAGTGGAGTATTTGCAACCCCAGTCAGCTCCATCCCTGGTGATGATGACAAAAAGGGGGAGAAGACAAATGAAGAAATGACTGATGCTGAAATTGAAAAAGAAAAAGAAAGAACAAAGGTCAAAAAAGAGGTTGCAGAATACTTAGCCAAACTGAAAGCTAAGCAAGACCAGGCAAGAGCTCAAACGAATGCCTTAGATAGGAGAATGGTGGTGTTTGGTTCTGCTGAGGAGATAAAAATGCCAGAGTCTAAGTCTGGTGGTGAAAGATCTGAAGGAAAGAATGAGGAAGCTGTTAGGAGATGTGATAATGCTAAGGAGGAGGAAACTGATATTGTGATGAATGTTGTTGGAGAGATAAGGAAGGAATTTGATGAAGGGGATGATGCAGAGGAAGGAAAGTCTTCGCAATCTGTCCCTGCACAAGCTGTCCCAGCTTCCAAAGAAGTTGCAGTTGCTGATTCAACTTCTAGTGATGACACCACCACTTTGAGTCAATTTATGATGAAGAAAAGAGTATCTGGTGAAGGCTCAGTGGTGTGAAGGTCTTGACTCAAGAAGAAAAAAACTGGGAGTTTGCTGCAGAGAGAGCTCAAGAAATGAATGTATCCATCAAGGATGCATACAAGATAATTGTGGAAGACAGGATGGAAAGATTGAAGCTGACAGCTCTTGAGTCCGATCCTGAACTGGCCAAAGCACTTCAAGAACAATTTAATAAGGAAGATGAGGATGTATTACCGGTTGTAGGATCAAAGAGAAAGGCTGCAGAAAGAAAAGAGAAGAAGAAGGTGGTGGTTCACTTCAAACCATCACAGAAGGTCAAGGATGTTAGGGAGAGTTCCAAAGCTCATACTGGATGGGAATGTGGATATCAAGAAAACAAAGGAAAGATTGAATCACAGAAAGTATCCACAGACCATCCTTCAGGTTGTACTAAAAAGAAGGAAGAATCAATCCACACCATGCATCAGATGTACTAGAAAAGGCTATGAAAATACTTGGGAAACCTATGATCTTGACAAGCTGTTTGATCTAGGTTACACTGAGTGGGTTGAGCTATATGATATCATCTTTAAACAACCCAGCATTCACAGAGAGACTGTCTTGGAAGCACTTGAGAAGAAGTTGGCTATTATTGTGAAAAACAAGATTGATGTCTCAAGCCTTCCAAAACCAAGATACCATGACATGGAAGAAAATGAAACTGAAGAGCCTTTGAAAAGATGAAGAACAAAACATGTTAAGATTGATGGTCCTGAAGGTGATCACACAGATTTCATTAGACAATTGAACCCTTCAGAGCTACTTGAGCAATTGGCACCTGAAGCTCTAGATAAACTTCTTGGTCATCTGAATCTGTCTCTGCCTACTAGAACTATTAGACTAGAATGATATATTTATGTATTTAGATAACATGATTTGTAAAGTCCAAGGGACTAGTCTATAACTTATATGTTTATATATATCAATGATAGAGAAGGGGAATTCCCACGTTTATGATACATTCCTTCATGGTATCAATAGACTAGGTTTTACCCTAACCCTAAAATTAATCACAATCGTCTCCCTGCGGTTCCCCTTTGTCGCCACTAAAACCCCAAATCACTATCTCTCCCTTCTCTCATAAATCTTCGGTCCTTCTCTTCTGATCATGGCCGACAATGATAAGTCCCCTCCCACCTCTCACATCCATGCCGCTACCACAATCACCAATATCAAGAATCACATCCCACTCACACTAGGATCTGAAGAAGGTAACTATAACAATTGGGTTGCCTTGTTCAAGGTTCACTGCACGGTGTGTAAGGTTCTGGATCACATCACACCCGCCTCTACTTCTACCTCCAAATCTGATACCTTCAAACCCGATGATGAATGGCTTTGCCTTGATGCCATTGTGTTGCAATGGATTTATAGTACTATTACAACTGAACTGTTAACCACCATCCTACATCCCGATAACTCTGCTCTGCAAGCATGGAAGGCTCTCGAAGGCATCTTTATTGATAGCAAACCTACTAGGGCGATCTACCTTCAACAGAAACTCTCCAATACGAAGCTTGCTGCCTTCCCGAATGCAACCGCGTATTGTCAAGAGTTGAAACTATTGTCAGATCAGTTAGCCAATGCCGATGCCCCGCTCACGGATCAATCGTTGGTGTTACAACTCATTGCTGGTCTAAGCTTGGAGTTTGATAATCTTGCCACAAACGTCCAGCAAAAAGACACCCTGCCTACTTTTTCGGCTGCCAGATCCGCGCTATTATTGGAGGAATCACGAAAAGCACAACAACAACCTCCTGTCGCTACCAATGCAGTGGTGGTTCAGCAACCGCCACCTCCGCCTCCTGCTCCAGAACAGCCTGTTGACCACCACTTTCAGCCGCGTGGCCGTGGTCGTGGGGGTCGAGGCCGCGGTCGCGGCAAAGGACGTGGACGGCACAATGGTATTGCTTATGGTGGTCTATCCCCAATCCCCGATTACTCACAGCAGCCTACATGGCCTTATCAACCGTGGCCTTACTCACCAGTGGAATGGGCGGCACCTCCATGTCCTTATCCAACTGTTCCAGTGATGCGTCCACAGCCCCGTAATCCAGGTAATCCAGGTATTCTTGGCCCTACACCATCCACTGCTTATGCTGCTTCTGAATGTTCCTATACACCAACGAACATTGAACAAGCTCTTCATACAATGACGCTGAACCCGGATCAAACATGTTACATAGACACTGGTGCTACGAATCACATGGCTCATTCGGCAGGTAACTTATCCTCTTATGTCAATAATTGTACGAAATTCATTGAGGTTGGCAATGGTTCCAAAATCCAAACCTCGGGTACTGGCCAAACAACCCTTCCGCCACCTTATCCACCACTTTACTTACCAAACATTCTTGTTTCTCCATATTTAATTAAAAACTTGCTTTCGGTTAGACGTTTAACAACTCATAATAACGTTTCCATCGAATTTGATCCATTTGGTTTTCTTGTTAAGGATTTCAAGACCAAGCGCCATATTCTTAGATGCAACAGCTCCGGGGACCTCTATTCGCTTACTGCTCCTTCCACTAAAGCTGCTTTTCCTGCCACCTTCACTGCACTCTCTCAGGATTTGTGGCATCTTCGTTTGGGTCACCCAGGCTCCGATTTATTACGTACCTTGAATTATACGAACTCTATTTCTATTTCTAGTTTCAATAAGAAACAATTATGTCAGTCATGTGTTTTTGGCAAGCAAGTGAAATTACCGTTTTCTAATTCTTCATCTTGCACTACTTTGTCATTTGATATTATTCATAGTGACCTCTGGACCTCCCCAGTTCAAAGTATGGGTGGTCATCGCTATTATATCTTATTTTTAGATGATTTTTCTAATTTCTTGTGGACTTATCCGTTACAATATAAATCTGAAGTTTATTCGATTTTTCAACAATTCGCCACAGTGATTAAAACTCAATTTTAAAGACAAATCAAATCTTCCAATGTGACAATGGTACCGAATATTATAACCGTCAATTTAACAATTTTTGCAAACTTAACGGTATGCAATTCAAATTTTCGTGCCCTCACACTTCGTCTCAAAATGGTAAAACCGAGAGAAAGATTCGCTCAATCAATAACATTATCCGGACACTTCTAACTCACGCGGCTTTGCCTCCAGCTTTTTGGCACCATGCCTTAGAGATGGCAACATACCTCATCAACATCTTACCCTCCAAAACAAAATCAAACCAAACACCATCTATTCTTTATTGTGCTAAACCATCCTACTCCTATCTCCGCACTTTTGGGTGCCTTTGCTATCCTCTCTTACCATCTACCTCGATTCATAAGCTTTAGAATCGGTCCAAACCTTGCGTGTTTCTTGGCTATCCCTCTGATCATCGAGGTTACAAATGCCTCGACCTTTCCTCTATGAAAGTTATTCTGTCTCGTCATGTTCTTTTTGCTGAACAAGTTTTCCCTTTCAAGTCTCAATCCCCGCTTCCGTCTTACGACTTCCTTTACAAGAAAACCGATTCGGATCTCCATCCCTCTCTCCAGTTTCCTCCCTCCCAACCACCACTGACTCCACCTGCTAGTATTGCTGCCACTTTGCAACCTCTCCATAACCCATCCCCTTTCCATTTTGGCCAGGTCTATACCCGCACTCGTCCAGCCACATCCCAAACCAAACTCGGTACTCAACTGGACCTTACCACACCTATGGTCCACCCACAACCGAACCATAACACTCCTCTGACTCAACCACAGCCCCCTATGTCGCCTTCTGATCAACCAGCCCCCGACACACCCAATAGCCAACAACCTGATCCACCTACCCCAACGTCTTTCGCACCTCCCAACACCCCACCACCCCCACCACCCCCACCCCAACGCATGCAAACACGCAGCATGACCGGGCATGCTAAACCACGTATACCCTTCAACCTTCATACTTCATCCGTTATTGAACCGTTACATAGAAATTTTACCCAAGCACTTTCTAAAGCCATTTGGAACCAAGCCATGCAGGATGAATTTTCTGCCCTCATCAATAATCAGACTTGGGATCTCGTGCCTCGACAGCCAAACATGAATGTGATTCGGTGTATGTGGATTTTTAAACAAAAGTTGAAGTTAGACGGGTCATTGGAACGATATAAAGCACGGTTAGTTGGGGATGGTAGGTCACAACAGGTGGGTGTTGATTGCACCGAGACTTTCAGCCCGGTAGTTAAACCAGCTACTATTCGCACAGTTCTCTCTCTTGCTTTATATTTTAATTGGGACATCACGCAGTTAGATGTTAAAAACGCCTTCTTACATGGAAATCTCACTGAAACTGTGTTTATGCATCAACCACCAGGTTTTCGGGACTCCAACTTCCCGAATCATTTTTGCCGCCTTAAAAAGTCTCTCTATGGCTTGAAACAGGCACCACGAGCGTGGTACCAAAGGTTCACAGATTATGTTACTCGACTGGGTTTTTCACACAGTTCTAGTGATCACTCACTTTTCATATATCGACAGGGTAACAACACTGCTTATATTCTTTTATATGTCGATGATATCATTATGGTCACCTCTTCTTCGCAGCTCAAACAACATTTCATGGCTCATTTGTCTTCAGAATTTGCAATGAAAGATTTGGGTCCACTTTCATATTTTTTGGGAGTAGCAGTTAAGCGTACTAGAGATGGACTCTTTTTATCTCAGTCTCGTTATGCTCAAGAACTTCTTGACAGGGCCAAAATGAATGGT
Source organism: Erigeron canadensis (assembly GCF_010389155.1). Taxonomy (NCBI): domain Eukaryota; kingdom Viridiplantae; phylum Streptophyta; class Magnoliopsida; order Asterales; family Asteraceae; genus Erigeron; species Erigeron canadensis. Next base: position 18,362,767 of record NC_057768.1, read on the forward strand.
TGTAATCCTGTCCATACACCAGTCGATACCACCGGCAAGCTGAGCGCCGATTCTGGAGACTTGATTGATGATCCCACGTTTTATCGTAGCTTGGCAGGTGCACTTCAGTATTTAACCTTTACTCGCCCGGATATTTCCTATGTTGTTCAGCAAGTTTGCATACTACAAAAAAACAGGTCTTCAGAGACTGAAAAATAGAGACTGATTTTCCTGTTTTCTATAGGCTGGTACTTTCTATGACTAAGCTCCCGTAACTGAATAATCAACAACGACTGATTTTTCAGTCTCTGAAGACCTCTTTTTTTTTAGTGTTGCATGTATATGCATGCTCCTCGAACAACCCATTTTCTAGCTCTCAAACGCATTCTGCGGTATGTAAAAGGCACAATGAATTTGGGGATTCTCATGTGTCCATCTCAGCATTTTACTTTAGTCGCCTACACTGATGCGGACTAGGCAGGTTGCCCAGACACTCGTCGCTCCACCTCTTGATACTGTGTCTTCTTTGGTGACAACTTATTATCATGGTCTTCTAAACGACAATCAGTAGTGTCTCGTTCGAGTGCCAAAGCCGAGTATAGAGGTATTGCCAATGTTGTTGGTGAGATTTGTTGGTTGCGCAATCTGCTTTTGGAGCTCGGTTATCCGCCACGTCGCACGTCTTTGGTCTATACCGATAACGTCAGCCCCATTTATTTATCTGACAATCCTGTTCAACATCAACGTACTAAGCATGTTGAGATTGATATCCACTTCGTTCGAGAGCAAGTACAACGTGGACAAGTTCGTGCTTTACATGTCCCTTCGCGTAGCAACTTCTCAGACATTTTCACGAAAGGCCTTCCTCGAATTTTGTTCACAGATTTTCGATCCAGTCTAGGTCTTCGGCAACCTCCACCTTAGACTGAGGGGGTGTATTAGACTAGAATGATATATTTATGTATTTAGATAACATGATTTGTAAAGTCCAAGGGACTAGTCTATAACTTATATGTTTATATATATCAATGATAGAGAAGGGGAATTCCCACGTTTGTGATACATTCCTTCAAGAACTCAAGATGCAAAGTATGGATTGCACATTACTAAACCTGAGCATGGGATGTATTTTGCAAATGCTAGAGGGCAAATTGTATTTCAGAGAACTGCTGAGCTGAAACAGGTACCAACAATGCACTTATTTACCTTGTACAGATTCTGTGTCAATTTTGGTGAACAAGGTAATAGGTACGAGCAGTTTCTCATTGAGGAAGGATTGGATAGAAAGGTTGATGTAACAGTTGCCCCTTCATTTGAAGTTAAACAAGAAACTGTGGATATCTTAGGAAATTAAGTAAAGTGTTTGTAAGATATTCTCCTTTGCAATGCTCATTATATATATTCAATCAGTTTTTCTTGTTACAACTTCTAGTCTGATCAAAAAGAACCCAAAAGATTCAAAGGGTCAAATCTGTTAGCAATATTTTACTTTGATTCTTTGTAAGCTGATAGTTAGATAAGTGTGTAGGGTTTTGTCATCATCAAATAGGGGGAGATTGTTGAGTCCCAATGAATGTTCTAAATTTAATGATGACAAATCTGAATGTAAATACTTGTAAATCTTTTGGTTCTTGTACAGTAATCTGGGTAACTCTAAGCTGACACAACTCGCGACCCAGATTACGCTTCATACTTTGTAATTGTCATATCTTATGGAAGCAAGTGTTGTTCAAGCTGCATCAAATGGTCATAGCATTCAGTCCAAGTCAAAGAGGAGGATTGAAGATAGAAGATCAACTTGTTGGTGGAAGACAGCTTGGGATTAGCAGTCAGCTTGGAAACACTTAGACAGATTTGCTCTTGACAAACGAGCAATCTGTGTCTGATAATCAAGTGAAGAATACAACCTGGATTTATGGATAAGGACGTATGACGTGACTAGGAAGGTTCTTAGAATCTAGGTTGGTGGTTAGATTTTCATATGCGTGTCCATACTCTTATTGGACGATCAAAATAACGTGCTGCAGGTTTGGGGACCACAAGTACGAGGTAGGCACGTTCAAATATTCTTTTGATCGTCCCACTGAAAAAATAATACGTGGCTTATTTGGACACCAAGAGAGACTGAAGCTTTCGCCTATAAAAGCTACAATCCTTGAAGGCATATGTGTGACATTCCTTTGAATCATTCTTCACAAAAGTTCTCTCTGTTCTTATATACAACTTGGTCTGTAAGAAGTCAGCTTGGGCTGCTTCTCTTGAGCGAGAACTTAGTTGATTGTTGTTTGTCATTTCATAGGGTTGTTTAGATATTGTAGGTTATCTTGTTTCCGCAACAACCCTGTAATTCTTTGTATAGATTATTTCTTAATAAAGGATTACATTTGACAACCGCAATCTGTGTCTAAGAATGTTTATTTTCTGCTTTACTATTTTATTGATTCTTATTACTCATATTGTTTAATCTACTTATTGAATCAATTAAAACCAATTTATAAATTGTTTAATCTACTTATTGAATCAATTAAAACCAATTTATAAAGGAAAGTTAAGGAAAAACGAAATAGTTGTATTCAACCCCCCCCCCCTCCACAACTACTTGTGTACATTATACTTTTGTATCTTGTTACACCTCTGGGACATAACATAATCTTTGAAAGAAATGTTTTTATTTTTAGAAAGAAGACTTTCTAAAGAGTGGACACAGAGTTGTTCATAGTTTTGAATTTGATCTTTAAAAGAAATGTTTTGATCTTTAGAAGGAAGATTCTCAAAGAATGAACGAGGAGATGATTCATAGTTTGAGAATTATCCTTGAAAAGATCGTTATTAAATCAAAAAGATTTGAAATATCAGTTTCAAGACTGAAAAGGTTATTTCAAATGATTTTGTAAGCACTTTCAAATTTGTGCAAAATCTGAACGTGCTTGACGGTGAATTATAGACCTTAATATGATCAAGGTTAATAATAGACTGTTAAGCAGATTCGTTTTATCTTGCAGACATATTCATTTCTTCAAATTGTATGTTATTACTTTGAGAAGATATGATGATTGTTTGTTAAGATGCGCAGGTTATGTAGGATAATGAACATATGTGATTTTGTAGATTGTCAAGCAAGACCTATACTATCCCTGTTGATGTCCCAAGTCCATAGGTCATTTTATGCATAACAAAGATAAATACTAGTATGATGAGGTAATCATAGAGGTATTTATAATTGTTACTTTGTTTAACCAAGAGGTATGCTGGTATGATAAGGTAATCATAAGAGTATTACGTATGGTTTGTAATTTTTGTCCAGGATCTTAAAATAGGATAAAACATGAAGATTTGAAGTTTTGTAGCATTCGAAAATTTAAGTCAAATTTCATCCGTTGTTGATGCGGATTTGGCGAAAAATTTTAGGAATCATCAAAGTTTTCTTATGATCATGTTATCCAAACTTTACATGAAATTCAAGGTTTCATGAGAAGATATTTTGTAGGCAAAAATTACTTTTCCCGCCAAAAGTTTTTTTTGATTTGTTTATGCAAAAGTATAAGTGATTAGATTTCTGTTAGATGATTTTACTGAGTTAAAATCAAGTAACTTTTTGAAGTTAAATCAATATATATATGTTACAACACGATTTTATCACTCGAATTCACATAAACAATGGCGGTTTAGTGTGAGTGTGTGTTCTTGGTGTTTGTATGTGTGTTGAGAGAGAATTGTGATCAAGTGTGTGTTTTTCAGATGTAATGGTATGAAAATTGTATCAAGGTTATGCCAAAGTTATGATTTCTAAGGAATTGAGGGCTATTTATAGTCTAAACAAACCAACTATGCTAATTATCACAATTAGCCCCTCAACCTTAGAAATCATCAACACAAGACTTAACAACAAGTAAGTCCATAACTTAAATTACAATGTATCACTATTTTTGGATTTCTAACATTCTCCCCCTTAGTGATATATTGTAAGATCTGAAGTACGTGTTGTTTTGTCTTGTAGGAATGAATTTGATGAGCCTGGTGGTGAAGACAATTGGTGTGTTGAAACAAGTCTTCAAAGCTTTCTCATTGTCTTTGGAGAACTTGATTCAGTCTTGGTCTTGGACTTCTTGAAGTTAAATCATTTGTTGATTCTCAATGTTCTTTTTGAACAGAGAATGATGAGTGTGTGTGTATTAAAAAGATCAGAGTTGTCTTTTGAAATGCGGAAGGTATGAACTTGTCTTGAATTCTTCAATCTTCGAATCTTGAAGTCTTTTCTTTGAAGTCTTGGAATGAATTTTCAGAAATATGTACTCTCCCCCTTGATGTGTGCAATGTAGCTTTTGGTAAAGTGTTGTTGTATGACTTGAAGATCTTTAATTTGATGAAGACTCTTTTTGAAGCTTTTCTTCTTTTGTCTTGAATCTTCAGCCTTTTGTCCTTTGAAGCTTTGATCTTTGTCACATCGTCTTGAACACTTTTGAGAGTAAACATTTCAATAATGTTTTGGAAATTCTTTTATGAAAGTAATCATGCTCCTCCTCAATTCATGAGTAATCACAGTCTTTGATTGGAGCATTTTTGAACTTTTTGTAACATCTTGAGTGAGCATCCTTTCAATATTGATCTTCATCTTCTTATCCTTAAAATCATTCTAATTTCTTCCCCAATCAAAAATCAATCATACTTTTTCTCCCCCTCATAATGACAATGTTGAGAACCAATGTCATTATGCATTCATTGATTGAATAGAATGTCAAAAGAAATCAGAAGAACCATAGCTCAATGGTGTTTACACAAAGATATATGAACTAACAACTCATCAACCCAAACCATTAATCCAACCCAAATAACCCTATGGGTGACTAAAATGTAAGGTTGAACTTGTTGGTATAAGCATTTGATTATGGTGTTGGTGTTTTCTGTGTTGGGGTGATGAGAAAAGAAACCGGATAAGAATGATCCGTTTGCATTCAAAAATCGAAAGGATTAATGAAATGACCGAAAGAAATGTATGGCATTTATCGGATTTCCTATGTATCATTGAGAAATGCACAAAGCAAACCCCTAACATAGTTTGGTCTTTTGGCTTTCCAACCTCAAGATTGCTTCAAAGAATGTAAACCATGGTCAGTGTCACCTAAGCGTTCGATAACCATGTTCTACTATCCTTAAAGACTTTTAGGAAAAAAAATCCAAGGTCACAATAGACTTCTTGTTAACTCAATAATTACACAAATGCAATTATGAGACCTACGTTCAAAGCGGGAAATGATGTTAGCAATGGTAGGATTTCCATTTGATCATCGTGAAATATCAATTAAGATATCACTACAAATGTTTCGGCTATATCACAAAGATAAGCATGTATATCACAAAGATATGACGCAAATGTGTCCTAAAGAATGAATAACGATCAAATTAATGATCAATCACGAGAGCTCTAGACACAAAGTAATCAAATGAAGTCGGGGACTGGAATAGAGTGTCACCCTTTTTCAATATTAATGTCTTCCAAATGAAAAGTCAATAGAAATGAGAAAATCTCCGTGAGAAATAAAACAAGCATTTGTTAAGAAACAATTGAGTGGTTAGGTAAAGATGTGCATCTCTTCACTGGGTCCATGAAGGCTTCTTCAATACCAAGATATCAACAAATGACATCCGATCGAAATGTGTTTTACCCGGCGATTTGAGAATTTTAGAGAAGAGAATCAAGTCTTTTAACCCTTTTCTCACAACATTATCACCATAACCTCTCACTTTTCGACTGTACTCCCTCCAACTTAGTTGCACGAATTCATCATCACTCAAAAATACCCTCACTATCTACTGAAAGAAATGAAAACTCCGGGGTTAGAACTCATCGGCGATGATCAAATTCATGGAGTAGAATTTTGAGAAAAACCTAGTCGCTCATGTGCAAACTAAACACCGAACTTCCTTTGAAGAAAATATTTTGAAAAAAAAAACATCAAAGGTGAAAAACAATGTTTAAAAAACACATTTGGAGTTTGAAAGAGTTTTGAAATCACAAACTCCCCCTTAATCTATGCAAAGATAGATCAAAAAGATTTTCATAGAAAAGGTGGAGCAAAAATGATTTGTGTGAAATCAAAACAGGTTTTATGAAAAGTGAACTCAATCAATTGTTCAAGATGAGACAACTCAGGAGTACACAAAGGCGTTCAATCCTTTGCTTCTCATATCAACAATTGAGAGTTTTTGAAACAGATGCAACAAAATTGCAATCAACATCTTGTGATACTCAGGTTATCATGATGAAAATCCAATATATTACACATATACATTCATATAAGACCCCTTGAAAGTACACAAAGGTGTTCAATTCCGCGTTATCTTATATCAATTTATATGTATAACAACATGAATTAATTTCAACTTTGAAACATAAATAATTTTTCTTTTTAAAACCGGGTTGCATACAGAGTATATGCAAGCCATTATGAAATAAATAACACAAATAAGCATGGGTTATACACTGAGTGTGCATAAGCCATTTTGAAATAAATAGTTCAATGAAGAACGGGTTGCATACAGAATATATGCAAGCCAGTATGAAATAGAAGAAGAAAAGAAAAAAAAATTGAAGAAAATCTTTTTGTTATTTTTTAAAATTTTATATTTTTGTATTAGATTTTTGTCTTTTCAAATTTTTATAATTTTTGAAAAAATGAATCAAGAATTCCTTTCATGTTAAAGTGAATCAAGGATCAAGATTTAGCATACAAGTTTTAGAGATTAAGAAATTAAACCTCTTTTCGTCCAGTGGGTTTGTGAACAAATCAGCGAGTTGGTAGCCAGTTCCCACGAAGTAGAGTTCGATGTCACCTTTCTCAACATGATCTTTGAGAAAATGATATCTCACACCAATGTGCTTTGAGCGTGAGTGATTGAATGAGTTGACAGCAATTGCAATGGCACTTTGTGAATCACAATAGATAGGGACACGATCATATTTCAGACCATAATCGGTAAGTTGTGTTTTCATCCATAACACTTGAGCACAGCAACTAGCAGCAGCCACATATTCAGCTTCCGCTGTTGATAGTGATACACAATTTTGCTTCTTGGATGACCAACTTACAATCTTATCCCCTAAGAATTGTAAAGTACCAGATGTGCTCTTGCGATCAAGCTTACAACCTGCATGATCTGCATCTGAATAGGCAGTTAATTGAATCCAGTATCCCTTGGATACCAGAGACCAAGATTGGGTGTACCCTTCAGATAACGAAAAATTCATTTCACAGCTTGGTAATGTAAATCAGTCGGAGCGGCTTGATACCTAGCACACATACATGTTGCAAACATTATATCTGGGCGAGATGCTGTAAGATACAACAACAAACCAATCATGCTTCTATACCTCTTTTGGTCAAATGGTTTCCCATTTTTATCAGCATTAATGTTTGTACGAGCAGCCATTGGGGTTGAAATTGAAGAACATGTAGTCATATCAAACTTTTTCAACATATCCTTTATGTACTTACCTTGTGATATAAAAATACCAGTTGGTAATTGTTTGATTTGTAAACCCAAAAAATAATTCATTTCCCCAATCATGCTCATTTCAAAATGATTGACCATTAGAGATGAAAAGTTTCGGCAAAAAGTTTCACTGGTTGACCCAAAAATAATGTCATCAACATATATTTGGACAAGTAAAACATGCTTACCTTGCCTACGAATAAACAGGGTAGGGTCAAAAGTGCCTTTGGTAAAGCCTCCTTTGAGTAAGAAAGTAGTTAAGGAATCATACCATGCTCGGGGTGCCTGCTTTAAATCATAGAGAGCCTTGTCTAACTTGTAGACATGGTTTGGCTTCTTAAGATCAACAAAACCTTCAGGTTGCTCCACCTAAACTTCTTCTTTGAGTTCTCCATTCAAGAACGCTCTCTTCACATCCATTTGAAACACTGTGAAGTTTCTGAATGCGGCATAAGCTAAGAATATACGAATGGCCTCCATTCTTGCAACAGGAGCGAAAGTTTCGTCGAAATCCACACCAGGTTGTTGGCAGTAACCCTTTGCAATCAATCTAGCTTTGTTCCTTACTACAACTCCATTTTCATCCTTCTTGTTCTTGAAAATTCACTTGGTGCGAATTGGTTCTTCTTTCCTTGGATTTGGAACCAATCTCCATACCTTCAGTCTCACAAACTGAGCTAATTCATCTTGCATTGCTTTAACCCACTCTGGATCACTAAGAGCTTCAGAGACAGTTTTGGGTTCGATGTTACTCAGTGAAAGTGCAACAAGACACTTATTGACTGTAGTACGGGTAGAATCACCAGCTTGTGGATCTCCGATGATCTGTTCTGTAGGATGATCTTTGTGCATACGCGACCACTTGTTGTCATGAGGAAGAGGATCATGTTGATGAATGTCAACATTATCATCATTAAATCCAGAGTTCTGTTGAGAAATGGAATCATAGCTCGGAAGAACTCTTTCCTCAAAATTTGGATGATCAAAATCCAGTGGTACATACACATTTGGAGTATTTGATGGATTTGTTGTTTGGGTGATTTGAGAAGGTTGTTCTTGAACATTCTTTTGAGAATAAATATCACTTGAAGATGATTCTTCATGCTCTGAAGAATTTAAAGATGATTCACGATTGTTGTCAGGAACTGGTTCATTTGTTTGAATAGGATCATTGTTGGGAGTTGGTTCATTGATGAATTGAGGTTCCTTTTCTTGAATCGGTTTTGAATTGTATAATTCTTCGAAAAGAATATCTAGCTCTTCACTTGTTGGAGTTGGATATTTCTTGAACTTTGAAGCTAAGGTAGACGTCCTTGAGGAAGCACTTGAAGTACTTGGATCACAGATTGTTGGTAGCAAACTTTCTTGTTCAAATATCATGCCAGACATCTCGTCAAACCAAACATTCATGGTTTCTTGAATCGTGTTTGTTCGACGATTAAAGATGCGATATGCAATCGATGTCTTTGAGTAACCAACAAAGTAACATTCGTCACCTTTCCTTTCAAACTTTCCAACATTTTCCCGATCATTAAGGTATAACAGACACACCCAAAAATATGAAAGTAATTGATGTTGGGTTTGCGTTTGTTAATAACCTCATAAGGAGTCTTCTCATGACGCTGATTGATGATGGACCGATTTTGAGTGTGACAGGCAGTGTCAACAGCTTCAGCCCACATATTTGATGGTAACTTAGAATAAGCAAGCATTGTCCTTGCTGCTTCCACCAACGTACAGTTTCTCCTTTCAACGACACCATTTTGTTGCGGGGTACGAGCAGCAGAGAATTGGTGAGTAATGCCTTTTGATTTGCAAAATTCATCAAAGATGGCATTTTTGAACTCAGTACCGTTATCCGAATGGATATAACGGATTGGAAGTTGAAGATTCACTTGAGTGGAAGTGATGAAATCGATCAAAATTTGAGTTGTTTCATCTTTTGAAGCAAGAAACTTGACCCAAGTGTATCTTGAATAATCATCAACGATAACCAGAATATATCTCTTCCCGTTTCTGCTTTGTACTTTCATAGGCCCACAAAGATCCATGTGAAGCAAATGAAGAGGTGCCAAAGTATGTGGAATTTTCTTTAGTGTATGAGAAGTTCTCTTGATCTTCCCAACTGCACAAGAAGGACAGACATGCTCACTCTCATACTTGAAGTCAGGCAAGCCTACAACAAGTTGCTTGTTGACTAAAGCATTGATGGTTTGATAATTCAAGTGAGAAAGCCTTTTATGCCACAACCAAGAATTTTTCGAAGTACCTATTGAAACAAGACAGATATTATCAGTTGGTTGGTTATCATCAAGATTAATTGTGAAAAGATTATCTTCACGATCTCCGCATAGGATATCAATTCCATCTAGAGTTTGGACTTTGCACAGAGATTGTCGAAAAAGAACTTGAAGGTTGTTGTCACAGAACTGTCCAACATTGAACAAGTTATGACTCAGACCTTCAACATAATGGACTTTCTTAATGACAATTCCGTTTCTTTCAATATCTCCATAACCTAGAATTGGAGCGAAATTGTTGTTTCCGAAACGAACAGTTCCCATGAACCTGTCAACAAAATTCTTGAGCAATGATTTATTGCCAGTCATGTGTTTTGAACACCCGGAATCGAGTATCCATACACAGATGGTTATTTCCTGCAATCAAATATTTTAACCGACTTTAGGTACCCACTTAAAGATGGGTCCTTTGTGGTTAGTTAACACAGGCAGGGAGTATAACTTAGGATATGCATACAAACATGCTTTAGAATCAATATGAGCATTAACAAGCACACCATCAATAAGCACATTCGTATAAAAAGTACGCACATTCACATTTGAATTAAAAGTAACATGTTTAACAGCATTCAAGCAAGCACGATCATTATCATTGTTTACAGCCCCACAAGGCATAGCCTTGGATTTATTAACATTGTTCACTAAAAATGAATTGTTTAAATCAACAGAAACTCTTTTCTTTCTGTTACCAACACTCTTTCTCCTCCTCCTCTTCTTCTTTTCCTCAACAGACAATTGCTTAAAATTGATCTTAGGTTCTAATGACTTAGGAACCCACTTGGTCTTTCCACCTGTTGAATTGACACTTAGAAGATTAGAACGAGGGGTTTTAAACTCATTCATCTTTTTTGTCTCTTCTGGGTTTGAGGAAACTTCTTGCTTCTTAGGTTTGGCAATTGAAAACCATCCATATCTATCCCTATATCTAGTTACACCATTTGAAGTATCTCTAGTTAGCAAAACGGAGCTAGACTTAGGTACTTTAGAAATTGAACTAGATTGAGAGTTAGACAAAGAAGCATTTGGATTGTCATTTGGAAGTTTCACTTTGTGATACCTTGGTTTTGGTGAGGTCTCAGCTTGTTTCTTTTTAACATGTTTGTCAGGTTTTGGAGGGTTAGGACTCTTTTGTTCAGTCTTGACAGAAGGGGTAGAACTCTTTTGTTCAGCCTTGACGAGTTTGGGTTTAACTCGTTCTTGGAAGTAATATGATGTTGGAGCTTTGGACACTGATTTTAGTTTTTGAGATTCTCCTTTTATTTCTTTTTCAAAATTTATGATTTTGATAGATTCAATCTTTTTCTCAGTTTCTGAGTCAAAAACATATTCTCCCTCCATGAATTTATCAAAATCATCTTTGGTGAGATCATTCGAAAATGTAGAAATATCAGGAATCTTGTTGTCCAACATCATACCACGGGTAGTCTCAGGAATAAGGTCGACTTGGACTGAAACATCCTTGGTTTCACAAGAAAATTGAGTAGAAGTATCAACACCTATACCAGCACAAAGCTTAGGGTGAACAACTAGCTCATCAAGATTTTCGTATATGAAAAATCAATAAAAGTACCATATCAAAACTAAGTTATGCTCAAGATCTTCATCAGAAATATCAGATTGCACATAATTTGCAGCTATAGAAGTAGCAGTAGTTTGACAAGTACATGCAGAACAGTCAGTCACGGTCTGGGTGGATGAACTTGTAGATGAATCACAAGTAGTCTGAGTGAAATGGTCTACTAAGAGACTGAAATCAGTTTGGGTAAAAACATTCACACAGACTTTCTTGATATCAACAACAACTGATGGAATATACAATTTCATGAATGAGTTTTTGTTGAGATTCCACTGTTTGTTGTAAACCTTCTATTTGTTTTTCCAAAAATGTGGATGGAATATACAATTTAGTTGGTTTTGGTGGAGAAATGACAAATTCTTGGTTTTGAAAATTAGACACAATCTCTTCTAATTCAAAGATTGTTGAATTTTTCGTTTCATAAGAAGTATTGATAGCATCATAATTAACCAAAAATTTATTCTTTTGAATCTTCTCAACTTCATCAGTCTCAAATTCGTCATTCAAAGGACGAATGAATTGTTGTACCATACCAAGTCTCAAAAATTTCTCATCATACAAAGGTATAATTTCTTCTTTTGCTTTTTGCAATGGAGTGATATTCTCAAAACCCAACTCAAGAAGAAGTTCTGATCTATCAATCTTTGATTTATTGAAATAGGCAGTGAAATCCAAAAGAGGATTTTGTTCAACTTTGTACAACTTTTCTTGATAGAAAAGTATACTCTTTTTATGTTCCTCAATTTGTCTTTCAAGGTTTTCAATCTCAATGCCTTTTTAAAAAACAATTATGATTTAAATCAGAAACTTTTCTTTCGAGTTCAATTGTTTTTGGTGTAGCTTCTTGAAGCTTCTTATTCAGATTATCAACATCCATTTGTCTTGCATTTGCCCGAAGCCATTCATTGGTCTTTTGAACTTCAAGATCTTGATTGGCATTTTCAAGATCAAGAATGGTCTTATCTAAATTATGGCACTTTTCCAATAACTTAAAATCAGGAGACGCATTCATCTCACATTCTTTAACCAGCATTTGTTCTTTATAATTTTGAAATTCTTGTTTCATAGCATCATACTCAAAAAGTAGTTTAGAATTTTCTTCAAGAAGTTTTGTATACTCCTTTTTTGAAAATAAAATGCTATTTTTCAATTTCTTGTTTTTGTTGGCTAAAGAAGTGTAATGATTCGTCAAGTTTGATAAGGCAATTCTACAAGACTCTTTATCCTTAATTGATGAAAAAGTAGAGTCGAGATTTACCTCATCATCGGGATATTCCTCGTCTATGCTGTCAGTCTCCAACACTTTGTCTTTGCTCAACCTTGCCATGAAACATACATTTGCAGACAGATCTTCATCTTCATCATCAGTCAGCAAAAGCCACTTGTCATCTTCAGCAATCAAGGCTTGACCGGCTTCAATTTTCTTTGCCAAGAGCATCTTCTGCTTGTAGTATTCATAATTCTTCTTGCGAGGCAGCTTGCAATCCACAGCAAAATGACCAAGAACTCCACAGTTGTAACACTTTTTGTCAGATGTTTTTCCTTTCTCCACGATTTGTTTCTCAGTTTCTGCTTTCTTATCTCCATTCTTGGAACCACTTGTTTCACCTTGTTCAAAACTCTTCTGATGATATTGTTCCTTCTTTGGAAATGCACTTGTTGATGAAGTACGAAGATTGTTGTTAGTTGGTCTCGCTTTGAAATACTTTTTCTTGAAATTCTTAGTCACAGCGGCAAGAGCTTGGTAGAATTCATCAGGAACACCATCTCTTGGAGCCAAGAGATCTTCTCCCTCCTCATCAGACGAAGAAACAACATTCATTTGTCTTTTAAGAGCCTCAGAAACCTTTCTTTCAACAACCAATGCCAAAGGATCAGTGGATACAACTTCTGGCACTTTGTTGAATGAATATTTGCTTAGAACTTGATGCTCATTCAACTTGAAAGATTCATAAAGAGTATGAATGGTGAATTTGGTCAGATCTTGATGTTGCTTGATTTGAGTTCCATAATCTTCCCACTCGGGACCAAGTGCTTTGATGAATTTGATGTTCAGCTCAATTTCAGTTTTCTTGACCTTGTTCTTTCTCAGCTCATTGATTACATTGCAAAATCTGTAGTACACGAACTCGAGAGATTCATTTGATGATTTCTGAAAATTGTCAAACTCAGTTAAGACATTTGTCAGTCGGATTGTCGAGGATACATCAGCACCTTCCATTTGTCTAGCAACTTCATCCCAAATCTCCTTTGCTGTGTCATAAGAATCAACTGAGCCATAGATCTCATCAGGAAGTGCTTGATACAAGCATGACCTAGCTTTGTTGTCAGCAGCAGTACGATCTCTTTGTTCGGCATTCAAAAGATCAGGAGTCAAAATAGCACTGGTAGTAGGATGACGATGCATAGCAAGTCCATTCATGATTGAATCCTTAAGCATGTGACCATTAGTCTGACGTTCCACATAATCCATGAACCTTTTCTTCCAAAGTCCATAGTTACCACGATAAAGAACTGGAGGTCTTGTATCAGTACCCAGAGCCAACGCTTCACGAGTAGCCATTAGAAATTGATTTGAGAATTGAATTGATTTTTGAAAAAAATATGAAACGATCTAAAATGAGATAGAATGAAACGATCTAAAGTTGGAAAGATAGGAAAACGATCTAAATTGATAAAGGAATTGAAACGGTCTAAATTTTGATTGGAAATGAAACGATCTAAATTGAATTTTGGATGAAAATTCTAAGTATTCTGAATAAATTTGGACAGAGTTTTGGTATGAAATGTAGTTGAATAAATTGAGCAAAACCAATCACGAAGATCAGTTACCCAAGAAGTAATCAAACCAGGAATTGTTTGAGTGAAATATGAAACGATCTAAAAGAGATCGTTTTGGATTCACCAAAACTGAAACGATCTAAAAGAGATCGTTTTGGTTTTTCAAAGTCTGAAACGATCTAAAAGAGATCGTTTTGGATTTCTTCACAGAATTTCACCAAAACTTGATTATTTTCTAGAATTTGAATTGACCAAAACCAATCCAAAGGATCAGTTAGCCACAATCAACTCTTCACACCACAACCACACTTGTCAAAACGATCTAAATTGTATCGTTTTACAAGCTACAACACTGAAATGTAAGTATGAAAGAAAAAAAACTGAAACGATCTAAATAAGATCGTTTTAGCTTCATAATGTCGTCTTCAACCTCTGAACATGAACAACTCCATTGACGATTTTTAAAACTTCAATATCTTTTGATTTTTTGAGAATTGGAACATGAAACCACTTGCAAACAGTTTGTTTTCACCTTAGCAATGATCCGAATAACACAATTCAGCTTATAACACAACAAAATCAAATCCCAAATTTTAGCGCCAGAAACTCAAAATCTGAACTTTTGATCCAGATCGAATTAGAACACGAAACTTGAGAGGATTATGTAATTAACTATGAGGAATCGAACGGTGAACAAACATTTGTGATTTTATGTGATATGAGAGGTTATTTTTGAATTTTCAGTGATTTTTTAAAAACGAACAAGAACAGGATTAAAAACAGAATTAAAAGGTGATTGTTTTATGATTTGTGAATGAATTCAGTTATGGATCGAGATCAAAACGATGTTTTGCTCTGATACCACATGTTACAACACGATTTTATCACTCGAATTTACATCAACAATGGTGGTTTAGTGTGACTGTGTGTTCTTGGTGTTTGTATGTGTGTTGAGAGAGAATTGGAATCAAGTGTGTGTTTTTCAGATGTAATGGTATGAAAATTGTATCAAGGTTATGCCAAAGTTATGATTTCTAAGAAATTGAGGGCTATTTATAGTCTAAACAAACCAACTATGCTAATTATCACAATTAGCCCCTCAACCTTAGAAATCATCAACACATGACTTAACAACAAGTAAGTCCATAACTTAAATTACAATGTATCACTATTTTTGGATTTCTAACAATATATTTGCATGTTTAATCTTAATGGAAGACCTCAGGGAAGGTTATCCTTAGATATAAATGAAAGACCCCAGAGTAGGTTATTCATTATCATCATAGGATAATAAGACAGAGTTCTTAAGATTCTAAATCTTTGATAAGTATCAATAGAATAGTAAAACAGAGTTCTTAAGATTCAAGATTGTTGATAAATATCCTTAGAATGATAAGACTGAGATCTTAAGATTCTTTTTTTCTTGATGGTTTGACAAATAGATTAGATATCTATAGGTCATGACTTCAAACCTTAAGATTTTGATGACAAGGTTTGATTAATATTTTGTAGTTCTAAACTAAGATAAGATCATATAGGATTTATGACTTATAATAGTAAAGAAGAAGAAAATGAAAAATTTAGTTCTAGATTAAGTTATTGCTAAAGATAGTGATGAAATAATGAAGAATAACATTATCATTTTTATCTTTGTCTTGTATTTTTTAAGCTTCTTTGTGCAGAAAATACAAACTATGAGGCTATATACAGGTTTTGTCTGACGACTTTGATAGTTATCAGAAGAAAAGCTTAACTTTATAAAGAAATAGAGACAAAGAATTTCTTTTGAAACAGGATGAATTATGTTCCTGAAGTTTGAGCTTCATATTTCAAAGTTTCCGGTTTTCATGGTAGTCAACTAGTACATGATTGATTGTTGGAAATTCAACCTCTCTATCACATGCCGGTTATGCAAGGCGAGCAGGGACTCAAGATATGCTTAATATGGAGGGATTTATCGTTGAGGGGGAGGACTACAAGAAGCTTTGGTGCATTAGTTGATTGTTATGATGATACAGAGAGTTTGAAGTTTGCTGATCAAATCTGAAGTTTCAGGATATCAAGTTTCGGGTATGGCAATTAAATTGTTGTCTCGAAATTTTTATTTTTCAGTGTATTTGCAGAAAATTCAATCTAAAGGATGGAATTTTGAGCAAAAGACTAAAGTACTCAATACAAATGCTAAGGATATCAGGTTTTAATTGTTTTTGCTATACAATTTTAACAAGATATTAATAGTTGTGTCTTTTTAGGTTGAAGATCTTAGATATAGAAATCTTGAATTTGAATATAAAAGATTGTCAAATATATATGTGAAACCTTAGACATAGACTTAGTATGAATGTAGTAGCTTAAGGAAAACCTTAACATCGATATTAAGTAAATGTAAAAGGTTCTACTTTGTTAGATAACTATGTGAACTTTGACATTTTGTGAATGTAGAAGATTGTTAAATCTTACACATAGACATAATGAAATTTCACAATTAGTTAAGCACCATCCTTAGATATAAACAGTTTGTGAATGTAGAAGATTCTTTAATATCTTAGACATAAAATACTGTGAATATAAAAGGTTATGTTAAATCCTTAGACATAGATATAATGTCAATGTAGAAGGTTAGGTAAACCTTTGACATAGACATAATGTAACACCACAAAGATTTTAAGGTAAAAGAAGTTAACCCCTTTTTTATAGTTTTGACATTAAATTAATTTCCTGGTATTTTATTTTTAGATATGAGGTTAATTTAGTTGGAACTTTAGCGGTTAGCAGGTAAAATACCCATAAATTTGAGAGATGGGTCATGGCATCTCCAAAGAGTGCCAGCTATCTATTTTTGGTGATGACTCATTCTTCCATTACTTCTCTTCTTCACCTCTTCATGCAATCTTCTCATTTCCTTTTCAAAATCAAGGCAATTCTCTCTTTAATTCAAGGATAAGAACATCTATAATAATCATCACCATCAAATAATCTTCATTCAACAATTCAAAAGTTAGGGTTTGTGGTGGAAAGTGGTGGTGGCCGAAATTCAAAGAGAAAAGAGAGGAAGAAGAATTTCCAAATTAAAATCTTGAATTAGCTTATTATTGTTGAGGTATTGATTTCCCCTAACTTAGTTTTCATCTTTCTTTTGAAGTTAGGGTTCTTGGAGTAACCTAAATTTGGGGGGTTTGCTAGAAATTGATTTATGAATGATTGTTCCCCAATTCCTTAGATAACCTAGTTTGTCATTGAGCTATGTATTGAGTTTGGCTAAGAAATTGATAAGCTAATGTGATAATTCTAGTTTATGAGAAAATATGAGTTTCTACTAGTTATTCAAAAGTTGATGAAAATGGTAGGTTGAACTACCTAGTGTTATTGTGGAGAATAAAAGAAACTCAATGACAAATGGGTTGGGGATTGGGTTTAGAAAGGCTAGTGATTGAGTATGACTAGGTTGAGCTAGTCAAGTTGTTAATGTAAGCTTATGCACTTTTATGTTATGATCATAGGTTGAAGCTTGTTTGTGCATAATCGTTTTAGCGTTATTGTTCAAGTTGCGGAGGAGGTGAGTATATTTGCATACCTTTGTGTATACGTTGGGTCAATTGACCACATTATGTTGAAGTTTGTTTATCCATGTGTGGTAATTGATTTGGCGTCAGGCCCATTTTGGGGCATAGTGTTTATGAGGCCTAAGAACCTCTGGGGCCTAAGAATCCCGATAGTTGATTTGTTATGAGGCCTAAGAATCCTAATAGTTGAGATTGTTTATGATTGTTTAGCTTATATGGATCCATGTATAGCGTTTAGTGTGCAAGGTGAACATGTAATGTGTCATAGATTACATGTAATAGTCCTTGTACTTTGCCCTCCTTCGTGTTCGTAAATGTATGCAAGTATATTCACTAAGTCTTTGCTTATATTTTTAGTTGTTCATCTTTTTATAGGTAGTTCCGGGAGAAGGAATTAGTTGTTGATTTAAAGCTTGAAGTGTTAGAAGTAAAGATTTTTGCAAGACTTGAAGGTATTTAGGTCATTCATGGATGAATGACAATCTTTTGGTTTAGGGGCTTAGGAATCCCTCCCCTCATGGCTTTTGGTACATTTAGTTTTGAAGGTCATACTTTTGTTAAATTTCTGAAAGTGATCAAGTTTAAAGCTTTTAGAAGTTTGTATAGTTGCATTTAGGTGAAAATGGTGTCAAAATGGGTAAATGACCCATTGATGGTGTTCATGAGATTTTAAACAAGTTGATGTTGTAATTCAGTTTTAAAATGTGTCTATTTAGTTGTTGGAATTTATGGAATTGAGTTTATGAACGTTGGCAAGTGAATTTTTAGTTTGAAGTTTGATCAAAGTGTTGAAATGAGTTTTGGTTTGCTGAACTGGTGCCCAATGCGGCGAAGTGGGGGTGATTTTGCCCACTACGGCGCAGTGAAAACCCATGGGTCCGAATTGATTTTCTCCCACTGCGCCGCAGTGGGAGTGTGTCCAACCCACTACGGCGCAGTGGGGTTTTTCTCGCGCAGGTCCGAGACTTTCCATTGCGGTGCATTGGGGAGTGCTCAACCACACTGCGCCTATTTAAAAAAAATTGTATTTTCGGTTTATCAAGTGAAGTCCTTTCACATAATGTGAATGTAGAGGTTATATAATACTTTAGGTATAGACTTAATGAGACTATAGAAGAGTATAGAAAACTCTTAATATTGACATTAAGTAAATATATAAGGTATGATATAGTCAACATTTTTCTTTATATGCCTTAGACATAGATATATCGTTTGAATTTGAAAGATTGTGGAAATCTTAGAAATAGAAACGATCATATGGATGTGAAAGTTAAATTTTGCTTTAGTATATGTATTGTGTTTAAATATGAAAAGTTTTATGTGTTTTAAAACTTTAGATATCGAAACATAGGTATATATGTGAAAAGTGTTTATCTTATTAATTATCTAGATCATATAGTTATGTTTTCATAAGAATATGACGTAGTTAATTAATATTGTTTGAGAAATTGATATGATATAAAGAGATTTTATATTATAAGAATTTCTAACTTATTGTGAAATTTGTATATCATTACATCATTTCATAATAAATAGTTGTGCTCTGATTATTAATCATAGTTATGTATCCCGTGAATTTAACCCAATGTGTTTTAATTGTGTTTTTATAGAACACAATGTTTTTTTATTGTGTAATCTAAAATACGTTGTGTTATGTTTTAAATCACAGTGTGTTTTTGATAGCGCGGTAAATCAGAAATTGTTCAAACACACTGTGATATAAACTTAACATAATGTGTTTTTGTAAAACATATTAAAAACACGTTGTGTTAAATAAGATCATAGTGTGTTTTAGTCAGTTTTCTGGTTTTCACGAAAATTTTAGTTTTCAAATGATCAAAACCCTATGTATCCCAGTCATAAGTTGAGGGAGAGTACATAAGAATGATTAATTGTTCTGATACAACGCCATAGTTATGTATCCCAGTCATGTATTGAGGGGGAGTACATAAGAATGAAGATAGTTATATTGATTGATCATAGTTATATTTCCTAGTCATAAAATTAAGTGGGAGATATAAGAATGAAGAATCAATTTTATAATTGTGTATATTGTAAAGTACAACTGCAAGTGTGTAATTTTGCAAGTGGTACGGTTACAATTACAATTTATGAGTATTTACTAGTGGTACAGATATGTTTACAAGTGGTTCAGTTTCAGGAAAGCTCATTTCGAGATTGTTTAAGAAAGATTGATCGTGGAAAAGTTAAAGAATTTTGGTAAGTTTATTAACTTTTCAGGTTTAAGACGAAGATCATGGAAAAGGTGAATTAGGATATCTACAGCTTTGGTCATTTTAATTTTCATATTTCCCAGAAGTTCGTGGTAAGCGTTGATCATTTATTCAGAACATGGTGTTCACTGGTTGCATGGGTGGGGTCTGAGGTCTGGCAAAAAGAGTCAGCACCCCAGTTTCATCGACATTTGCTGCTGCAATATCATCAGCAGCAGCTCCTTCAGCACTTTCATTGATGGCTGCTGCATTTACATCAGCAGCAGCCTCTTCTCCAGCATCAATCTCCATGTCACTTGCTTCAAGTTCATCAGCCTGGTTGGAGAAATCCAGCTGGAATTCATCAGCAACAAACTCACCTAGCTCCAAATCACTCTCCTCCTCATCATCATCAACTTCAATACCAACATTTTCTTCATCACTAACTACATCTTCAGTATTTTCAAAGTCAGCACCCATCCTTTCTTCAACTGAAAATTTTAGAGGGGTAGGGGAACCGGGTGCCTCAGCTTCAGTGTGTTGTATCACCAAAGTATCACCGGCCGTAGATTTTGTTGTCTCTAGCATCACCTGTGATATGGCTGCTGACAACGACTCAGAGGGTTGAGAAGAAGAAGAGGGAATTATTTGTTCGGTAGACTCAACTCTAATGGGCTAGGGTAGCCCTTGATCTTCACCAACCTCGCCTACAGAAGTTTGAGGTGGCTGCTTTCGGTTACCCTTTTTCTCGTCAGCAGCCTTTTTTGAGGTTGCTGATGGGCTGGCTGGGTCTCTAGTGTCCTTGGGCAGTGAGGACTTCCTAACCTTAGACGTTTGGCCCTTTAGTACTCGCTGATGTTGTTTTGGGACAACAGCAGGGGGTGAAGTGGAAGAAGATACAAGTGTTTTATTGGTTTTCTTGGGAGCTTTGGAGGTTGCTGGGGGGATTATCAGCATACCAGCTCCAGCAGGGTTAGGTTTGTAAATTTCAGGGTATACAGAGTAAAGTACCTGCCTCATTGCTGGAGTGAGCACAGTATACTTGGAGTCAAATTGCTCAGGGTCGCAAGCAGGAGTTTTATATACAGAGCTCGCAACCCTTGGAGAGAGGAGATAGTGAGCACCTTCAGGAAGATATTTTCCCTTTAGCTCATGCTTGAAGATTAAAGAGAGAAATCTGGAAAATGGCACTGAGCTCGACCTATTCCTTATTGTAACCTTTCCCTTCAGGTCTTCAAAAATGACACTGGCAAAGTCTATGTTTCGACTATTTGCCAGTGCATAGATAATCTGTATCTGAGCAGCAGTGGCTTGATCAAATGAGCCACTGTTTCCTCCAAGACATTGAATAACATGCGTGAACAGCAACCTCCAAACCCCAGGCAAGAACTTTTTTTGAGGGTTGCTGTGTACAGGTGTGGGTGGAACAGTATTAGATCCGTACCAAATGGACAGCAGCCATTCCTTCCAGACATTTGTTCCTACAAGTCCAACAAATGTTCGTTCTTCAGTCTGATTGGGAAGATGAAGAACTTGTCTCAGTAGATCCACTGAGATGGATATCGTACGCGTCCCTTTCATGACGGTACCAGTAATGGTTCTTCAGGGTGAATGAACCTCCAGTGAATCTTACTCTCTGACGAGATGGACATTCACTTATGTCCATGACTGCTTCCAGTTTCTCCAACCATTTCATAAACACACCAGCTCCTCCTCTTCCATTGTAATCTGGTGGACCACACTTCTTAAACTCGGTGTAACTGCAACCTCTTCTCTCCATAGCATACTCATCATTTCTAGGAAATCTTTTGGGTCCAGGGCCCACATACACACCATCACCAACAAACTCCACATCAGGATCAAAGTTCTCTGGTTCTTGATTCATTTGTTGCGGTGCAACTCTTACAGGTTCAGCTTCAACTTCAGGTGCTCTTCGGTTCTGATTCGGGACAGCACCCATTGCAGCAGTCACTTGTTCGATGATAGTAGGCATTAAAGCCGCCAACTGTTCAGCAATGATAGTGGCCAAATCAGGATTCTCAACATAACCCATGCCATCACCACGGCCACCATGACCTCTACCACGGCCTCTATCCTTCTTGAACCCCACGACCTCCTCTCGGGTTGCCACGACCACCTCCAGGATTACCACGACCAACACCATTTTCTTGAGCTTCGACATTCGGGTTTGCTCTTGTTCGCACCATCTTCCTATATTAGGAAAAGATGGGATCGGCGTTAGAATGAGGAAATAGTCGTTCGTAACGTCAATTACGCACTCTCAACACACCCGTGTTAGTTTTCTAGAATCCTATTTATACTTTCTTTATCGCATGTAACTCAAGAAATCAAGCATTATATCTCAAGGTAAACATTAACATCTATATCAATCATGCAGTACAGAGTAACATCGCAATATAATATTCAATTCATGAGAGATAGTTCGCAAGATGAATAGTATAACCATTTCAACTTAAACTTAACTTTTAAATCCGATTAACTTTTGACAGCCAAAGTGCGGTCCGGATCTAACACCTACATCCGTTGCACTAGCGGTGTATGTATGCAGGGTGTACCAGCGGCTAACCCTCCACACCTCTAGTACATCTAATGCAAGGTCGGTTCACGGTACTGATATGCTCTCCAGGTATTGGCAAAGGTATGTATACAGGGTGTACCAGCGGCTAACCCTCCACCAGACCAACACCCATTGAGCATCCCAGGATTGCTACCACACTCCAACCATCTTAGGCACGATCCATGTTGCCATCAAGTCCATAGAAAATATACCACACGCGAAAAGTTGATCAGGCTTTTCTGTGATGATATATCGCCCTACTTTCTTGCTAACAACACGTCATTTTGCTAACTTATTATCATTATTTAAACTTAATCACAACTCATAGTTCAAATACCAATAGCATGAATATACGTGGCAAGGTAGCATGGTTCTAAGGTCTGCGCATAAATGAGTACAATAGCATGAATATCGCAGATATAGATAAGATTCATAGAGATTGAATGCACACATAAATCATATCATGCATGCTACGTGCGGTTCCTAAGTTATAGTCTAGGCAAAACCACCTAGTTCACTGTAACCACAGCTCTGATACCAATCTGTAACACCCCGACAGCGGCGGAAAACTCAGGATGTAAGATAAAGCATACGCGCACATGGATGTTACATAGGAATACTAAATGAGTGCATAGAATAACCATAAATAGTCAAATTCATAACCAAACAAGCATAGTAGTAGTCATCACACACAAGTTCAACAAAAGTAATCAAATCAAATACGATAAGTTCCCATGCAGGGGAAACGATTAGGCATATTGCCACCAAGCATAAGTAAAAGCATGCAAACTCCAATCCTAAATCCTGAAGTCTGCTAAGAGTCCCATGCTACCAATCCTAGCCACGATTAGCTTGACTACCTGAAAGGAATACTCAAACGTGTCAACACAAAGGTTGGTGAGTTCGTAGGTTTGAGTATAAACAAGTAGTATAAAAGCGTTTTATGCCGTCAATAGAATTCAATTGTAAAGTAGTATGTAATGGTTAAAGATCAACTTGCACATAAGTAAGCGAGCACACACAATCCTCAACAAGACCGGCTAAAAGTATCAATCGAGCACACACAATCCTCAACTGGACCGGCTAATAGTATCAATCGAGCACACACAATCCTCAACAGGACCGGCTAAATAGTATCAATCGAGCATACACAATCCTCAACAGGACCGGCTAGCAGTATCAATCGAGCACACACAATCCTCAACTGGACCGGCTAATAGTATCAATCGAGCACACACAATCCTCAACAAGACCGGCTAAATATTATCAATCGAGCATACACAATCCTCAACAGGACCGGCTAACAGTATCAATCGAGCACACACAATCCTCAACATGACCGGCTAATAGTATCAATCGAGCACACACAATCCTCAACAGGACCGGCTAATAGTATCAATCGAGCACACACAATCCTCAACAGGACCGGCTAATAGTATCAATCAAGCACACACAATCCTCAACAGGACCGGCTAATAGTATCAAGTAGTCATATAGCCATGGAGTAGTAAAAGCAGTTACGGCATATATAAAAGCATAGATAGTATTCCCTTCACCCCAAAATATAAGTATGGAAAAAGGGGATACGAAGACTCACAATGATCTGCTACAAGCGTAGTTCTACAAGCACAGAGTATGAGCACAGATATAAGTAAGATATATCTATTCGAATCCAAGTATGTCTTAATGTCAACCTAATCACAAATCATTGAGCATAGATAGATACATGTATTAGTTCTTGTGATTTGTAACAACCGCACTTTTAATATTATATATGTGCTAGTTAGGTTGTCTACGTTCCCGCAAGCCATAGTTGTACTTGAAGCTAGTAGGTAATGCCCCAAATTAGTAATCTAAAGCTAATGATATGTATAATAACTTCCTAATGAAGATACCTCGGAACAAAAATTTTTAGAGGTGGTCAATCGATATGATAATAATAACTTAAGACTCCCAAATTGAGATACCAATCAAAATTCCTATGGAATGCCCAACAAATCAAAAATAAAACCAAATCAAGAGGATATGATCATGATAAATAAAATTTTCAACCAAAAATATAATTGGAAGAATTATGTACGTAAAAGCGTCGAAAACTTAATAAGTAAGCATATAAGCTTAAAAATTAGTACAAATTTACAACCAATGACCTATGTAACCAACTAAAAATACAAAAATATATCCATACACATAAATATACATGACTTATACACATATATACATATTCCTAACTAAAACAATCAAACACTTACATTTAACTAACTAAACACTTACAAAACAAATACATAATTAACATATACTTATACAACAACTTATACACTAATTATAAAAAAAAAAAAAAAAACCCCTTTCATTTGCCCCCTTTAGGCCGGCCTCCATACCCTCCCACACATACATTCCCTTTTCAAATTTTGCATGTCTTAAGTCTTGGAACTCACCACCAAAACACATACTACACACACTCACTAATCATTCCATCTCCTCCCAACATATTTCTCTCTCAAAAACTCTTCTTCTCTCCCTTTTCTCTCTTCATTTTCGGCAGCCAAGGAACAAGGAAAACACCAACAAAAATCAACCTTAATACTTGATAATAATAAGGGTTTAAGTTAGGCTAAGCAAGGGTTGGATTAAGCTAGAGATTAAGGGTTATTTCAAGGCTAGATTGAGGGTATTTTTGGAGGGTATAGGCCACGAAAATCTGCACCATTTTCATCATCTAAAAGTGTTCTTCAAGGGTATATATCTTCATCTCTTTATTAGATTAATCTTGTTCTTGTTTATATTAAAAAGGTTTTATCAAAAGATTGTGTTTTCTTCATGTTTTCTTTTGAATATACACTTGATGAGGGCAAAGTTGATAGGATCTTTCTTTCCATGCTCATGCATGTTGAATCCATGAAGAAAGATCCAAGGATTCAACTAGTTTAAGACCCAAAAGTGTGGATATAAGTTTAATAGTCTTTGATATGATTTTTCCTTTGAAAGATGGCTATATTCATACATATTATGAAGGTAATATTTCTGGAAATATTTATAAAAATATAGATTTTATTGATAAAGTGTTGGATCTATGAAAGTTAGCATCAAAAAGGTGGATATGTGTTGATTAGTTGTAAAGTAAATTTTTATATAAAAAGATGAACATGTTGTATAAATATTTGCATATATATTTCTGGAATATTTCATGAAAAATATATTTTTATGTTGATAGATTTTTGATGGTTAAAGCTTTATGTTAAAAAGTATTGATTTAAGTACATATATGCTAGATTTAAGAAGGTTGGATTGTTGTTTGGATTATGAGATGAAGCTAGGCTTGTCATAAGTGAAAAATGTGTTAATATCAAGGTTAATATTCTGGAAAAATTATGGTAATAACAAAAATATGATTATGGAACCAAACAAGGCAAAATAGGCTTGAAATCGAAAACCGAAAACTTGTTAAAATGCATTTTGAGCACACACATGCACCATAACTATATGACCATAAAAATGTGATGAACATACTGGAAATATGACATATTAAAAGTATAAAACTCAAGTCATTTGATGCAAGGCAAGAATAAGCTCAAAAATCGTCTTTTCGGGTCAAATAATCACCAACCGAAAGCACAAAATTTCACATAGCACACCACCACCACAATCACGACTTAGGACATCAAAATATGATGGAAATTCTGGACAAAATGAAATAAGAACAAAAATCCCTTTTGAAGCATTTAATTTGGTTGAGAAATGAGGCAAAAATCACTATTTCGGTAAACGATTTTACGTTTAAAAGTCCTCAAATTATAAGGACACAAGAGAGGTTGAATGGTTACAAATTTTTATTGATAAAAGTTTCCTAGAAAGGCCTGGGATTTTTGGACAAAAGCTCTTGTGATGATTTCTAAGTGTTTTTATAATTCAGTGAATTTAAAAGGGATTTTAAGGAATAAATAAATCAATAATAAATTATATAAATCATGAACTTGGACAAAATCACATAACTAATGTTAAAATAACCTAAACCTACTGGAGAAAAATAATTTCAAGAAGAGGAACAAGTTTTACATAATTTAAGAATAAATAACTAAGTTAACATCACTAATTAATCACTAATATTAAATAATTATTAATAAAGCCTAAATAAATAAATAAAATATAATATTACAAGTTTAAGAACATAATAATCAGTAGATAATCCAAATATAATTATCCATAAATTCTAAAGGTAATTTAAGAACCTAAGAATCATTATAAGGAATTATTTAATTAATTAATGAATAAATGGAATAAATAATTAATTAAATAATAATAAATCAAGGAAATTAATATAAATCAGAAAATATATTTTAAAATCCAAAATACTACAGTACCAATATCAAATAATAGTACAAAGCAAAGTGTGCAAAAGAAATCTCGCAAATCAAAGCCGAATTACCGAAATTCCAACAAACACGCAAAAACGCTTAACGCAAAAACTACTCTTACCATCAATTCCAATTCAACCAAACATCTTGAACATCATAATGCACCTTGATTCCATAATTAAGTAACAACCAAAGATAGGCAAGCCTACTAGCATAAATCTCATGATCTAGTTCACTAGTTCATGTAACACGCACTTACGTTGTGTATATTTGAATACCATGGTTTAGGCTTGCTTGAGGGACGACACCACTAGGCGCACATCTCGTATTTGATCAGCCCCCATTACTCTCAAATCAAGTGAGTCATAGCCCCCTTTCAAACTCTTTTACGTGTTTTACTTTCGGGGTGAAAAGCATGATAAATGAAACTACTTTCTATATATGCAATGTTTCTTGAAAGAGAGTTTGTTATATGAAATGATTCTTGATATATGAGCATGAAATGATAATAAAAGATTTATGTGATGAGCTTGAGTTCTGTCAAACCGCGGCGTTCGGTACACTACTATTTACTCCGAAAGTGGAGGCCTGTAGTTAGTTAGTTGCGCAACTAGGTTTCGTCCGCCCACCCAAAGCGTACCGTTGGAAGGTTGGTTGCCTTCGTGACAACCTCCACTTCTAGTCTGGCCCCCGGGTGTTCTAACTACCTTCAGATAATCGGGCGTCTCCATGGCGCGACCCATTATCATTATTGTAATTATTATTACGGCACTTGATTGACAGCTTGTGCTATGAATTGAATTATTGGATTGTAATCGGACTTGAATAAAATTGTAGTAGTAGTGGCTCAAGCATATACTCATCTAAGATAATGGAATTAGACCCTTGTGGTCATATGACAAGGATTTATTTACATGGGTTAAAATTGAGTTGAACAAACGATTATCAAAGGATGAATTGGAAATATTCATGGAAATTGATGATTCCTAATTTATTTTGTGATGATATGTATATATGCTTATTGTATTAGTTAAAAACCTATGAACTCACTCAACTCTCGTAGTTGACACTTTTTCTTCATGCTTTTCAGGTTTAGAGCAGTAGGTTTGCTTATGGACCGCTTTTGGACATTGTGTTTGTTTGGTGAACGAAGACATGTAATGCAAACAGTTTATCTTTTATTCGGATTTGGACTTATGTAATGATTTTTAACACTTTACTTTGAACTATGTAATCGTTTAATTTGGAATGGTTTTAAGACTTTAATTAAGATGTTTTCCATTTAATCTTTTGTACCATGTCGTTCTGTGGCATCTCGTGTTTCCGCCGTAGTCGGGGTGTTACATGATTAATTATTCACTGAGTTATCCTTGATGAACTGATGATTTGGTCCCTTAAAGATCTTTGAACGTTTTGACTCAAAAGTGTTGTACATGAATTGGACCCGAAATGAATGTCTTTGAACTCACGCATAAGTACTTATCGTAATAATGAGTTGTATGAGCCTTTAAATAGTGAACTTTAGACTTAAGAACTCAATTTAGTTGTTCATAGAATTTGTACTTTAATAATCAAGATAAAACATGTCTTTATTGTACTTTAATTAGGGTTTGCACTTCGTATGTTGCCTTAGATCGAATTAGGAACTAGCCTTGGTGTCAATGATCAGCCCTTGAGGTGTTAAATCGAGTAATGATGTTGTTATGAACTATTTTGATGTTAAAGGATAAAATGTGGAGTGATATAGAACAAGCTCAAGTTATTTAAGGAATGAACAAAGTCGTTCTAGTGTTTGGAAGGCAAGATCTTCCCTCTGACTAGCCAAGATCGTCCCACTGGCTAGCCAGGATCGTCCTGGATGTTCCTCAAGATCATTTTAGGTGCAAGGGGGGGGTCAAGATCGTTTCTCAAGATCGTTTTGGCCACCAAGGATGAAGATCGTCCCATTTTAAGGACATGAACAAGTCACAAGATCGTTTCACGATCAAGTGTTTGAGCTAAACCAATCCAAAGGATCGGTTACCCATTAAACATTCCAACACAACACAACATCACACAAGAACAAACAAGCACGAAACAAGAATTGAGAAGGCTGCCAGGACAATCTTAACAAGATCGTCCTAGGAGATCGTCTTAGTCACCAGGACGGCTGAAAACAACACTTAATCAATACACGAAGATCCAGATCGATTCCGGGACTTGTTAGAACATCAAACTAGTACATATATACATAATAACACTAACCATTAACACTTTTAACGATTTCAAGACCATCTATAACATGATTAAGGTGTGGCACATCAAGAACAAGTTTTCCCTTATTTTCAAAAATGGGTTTTGTAGATTAAAGCATGTTATGACTCAAATTTGTTCACAAAAAGGTTACTAAACACATTTAGACACAAACCCATTAACTATTAACACGTTTTTCATATCAAAATTTGGACCAA
This sequence comes from Erigeron canadensis, assembly GCF_010389155.1. Taxonomy (NCBI): domain Eukaryota; kingdom Viridiplantae; phylum Streptophyta; class Magnoliopsida; order Asterales; family Asteraceae; genus Erigeron; species Erigeron canadensis. The sequence goes on from NC_057768.1 coordinate 18,392,053, forward strand.
ATCATCAAGAACATAAACTTGAAAAAGTACACTTTTATTTTGATCAAAAACTTAAAATTTGTTGTTGTTACCTGAAATTTGGTGCTAGAAATATGTTTTGATTATCACAAGGAAGCTAAAAGTACAAACAACTTTGGTTTAATAACCCAAAATCAAGAGATGAATTTTGTGTGTGAAAATGGTGGCTGCAAGCGTGTGTTTTAGAGAGAGAGAGGTGAGATGAAGAAGATGGAAGAATGAGTTTCTCTCTCTAAGATCTTCTATTTATAGGTTTCCAATATTAAATGAACCTAATAAGTGTAGGGACTATTTGTGAACATTTTTGGACTAGAACTTCCTTAAATACGATCGTTTACGACTCAAAATCTAGTATTTTGTCATAATAAATCATAAACTCGTCTTATAATTCAAGATTTAAGATTGAATTGACCTTCAGGTGGCATATATCTTAAGTCTAAAGCACGTCAAGAAACTTAGATAAAATTTGTGGATTTTATTTACTACATTTCTAAGACGGTTGTTACAATATGAACCACGATTTCAACTGTACTCGAGTTCATACGGCGCGTACAGTGTACAAGTTGCCCATTTGGGAGAAAATCGAGGTAACCGTTTGAGATATATATAATAAAATATTAACAATATACGTAGTGGAATACACTCCGATAATTAGAGGTATCCACTGAAGAGTCACTATTTTATTATAAAAAAATGGTTACCAAGTTTTTAATCAGCAACACAAAGAAGGAAGGAGTGGTCGCTGACGAACATTAAACAATTTTTGGGGAAATTGTCAGCCATCAACGGATTTTATATGTCTTTACCAGCAGCCGTTTGCTACCGGACTAGATAGGACTTTCAGCACTCTATTACTTTTATTATGCTTTTTCCCAAAGCATCAGAGATCAACGGATTTTAGATGTCTTTACCAGCAGCCGTTTGCTACTGGACTAGATGGGGACTTTCAGCACCCTATTACTTTTATTATGCTTTTTCCCAAAGCATCAGGGATCAACGGATTTTAGATGTCTTTACCAGCAGCCGTTTGCTGCTGGACTAGATAGGGACTTTCAGCACCCTATTACTTTTATTATGCTTTTTCCCAAAGCATCGGGGATCAACGGATTTTAGATGTCTTTACCAGCAGCCATTTGCTGCTGGACTAGATGAAGACTTATGGCTCTTCATTGCCTTGTTATTTAGCAAGTAAAACACACTTGAACTTGCTGAAGTATCTTGATATAAGTCAAGAGATTTAACTTACAGAAGATATGTAAGTTAGGTAGCAGGATTACCATTTAGCATTCCCAACCTGCTGACGAGATCCTTGAATCTCTTTTCATCTAATGGTTTAGTGAAGATGTCAGCAAGTTGATCATCAGTGGGGATGAAGTAGATTTCAACATCCCCCTTCATGAGATGATCACGAATGAAGTGATATCTAATGTCAATATGCTTAGTTTTGGAATGCTGAACAGGATTATGTGTGATGGCAATAGCACTAGTGTTATCACACATAATTGGGATTTTAGAAAAATCTAAGTCATAGTCAGCAAGTTGGTTCTTCATCTAGAGGACTTGTGCACAACAACTTGCTGCTGACACATACTCTGCTTCAGCAGTGGAGATGGAAACTGTATGATGTTTCTTACTAGACCAACTAGTCAGCCTTCCCCCCAATAGTTGACAACTAAGTCAAAGTTAGAATCTTTGGGATACCAAAGACCTAGTGAGGAAGTCCCTTTGAGATATTTAAAAATTCTGTTGACAGCAAGTAAGTAAGACTCTCTTGGGGATGCTTGATATCTTGCACAAAGGCAAGTAGCAAACATAATGTTAGGTTGACTCGCTGTGAGATACATCAGCGAGCCAATCATCCCTCGATAGAGAGTAGGGTTCACATGTTTACCATCAGGGTCAGCATGGAGATTGTTTGGAGGAGACATAGGAGTAGGCTTAGTAGTGATATTAGACATATCAAATTTAGCCAGTATGTCTCGTATGTATTTTTCTTGGTTTATAAAAATGCCATCAGGAAGTTGGCGAATTTGTAGACCAAGGAAGAAAGTCATCTCACCCATCATACTCATTTCAAAGTGAGAAGACATTAGTGAGCTAAACTTATAACAAAGTTTCTTGCTGGAGGATTCAAATATGATGTCATCGACATATATTTGTACATATAGGACACGAGCACCCTTTCTATAAATAAAGAGGGTTCTGTCTATAGACCCTCGCTGAAACTCATGAGAAAGAAGAAATTCAGAAAGAGTGTCGTACCAAGCTCGGGGAGCTTGTTTAAGACCATATAATGCCTTATAAAGACGATAAACATGGTTTGGCTTGGTTAGATCTTCAAAACCAGGTGGCTGCTCAACATAAACTTCTTCTTCGAGTTTTTCATTTAAGAAAGCACTATTGACATCCATTTGATATACAGTGAAGTTTCGATAAGCAGCATGTGCCAAGAATAAGCGTATTGCTTCAATTCTGGCCACTGGAGCAAAGGTTTCGTCATAGTCAACACCTTCTTCTTGAAGGTAACCTTGAGCAACTAACCTAGCCTTGTTACGTATAACAACACCATCTTCATCTATTTTATTTCTATAAACCCATTTGGTTCCAATGGGTTCTTTGCCAGGAGGAAGAGGAACTAAGAACCAGACATGCTGTCTTTGGAATTGTGTTAGTTCTTCTTGCATGGCAGCAACCCATGATGGGTCAACCATAGCCTCTCCAATATTCTTAGGAGTGATTATTGATAAGAAATTTACATATAGACATGTATTTCTAGTCGTTGATCGTGTCACAATGCCCTGCTGAGGATCACCAATTACTTGGTGAGCAGGATGACTTGAAGTCCATTTAAGTGTTGGGACACTTGATGAGCCCAGAAGAGTGGCAGCGGAAGACATTAGTGTGGGATCAGCAGGAGAAGTATAAAAGGAGATGATCAATGGTTATTGAGGGTTCAACTTGAGTTTGATCAATGGAGCCATTTAACTGATTTAAGTTATCATCAATGATGGGGTCATCAACAGACTCCATGTCTTCAGCATTAGCTGAAGCATCATGAAACTCTTCATCAGCAGAGTCATCAACTTGCACATCACCAGCCAGTGATCTAGGTTTAGCTGATGCAGCATGGATTGATCTTAAAATAGGCTCAACTGGCTCAATCATATAGATATGAGCAACAACTTGCTCTAGTTCAGGTTCTGCTGAACTGTCCTCAGTGAGTTGCTGATTAACAAGAGGCAGTGAGCAAGAAGCATCAACAAATGAGTCATCATCTTCCATAGGACTAGTGAACTCATTGACGATCTCTTCAGTAGAAGAGGGCTGGATATCTTTCAGAGCAGACGAGCTTTCATCAAAAGTGACATGAATGGATTCATCCACTTTTTGAAGACGAGTATTAAATACTATAAAAGCTTTGCTGATGGCAGAATATCCAACAAAGTAACCATCATCAGCTTTAGGATCAAATTTGCCAAGATGATCCTTGTTATTTAGAATAAAGACAGGACATCCAAATACATGGAAGTATTTGATTTGAGGTTTCCTTCCTCTCAACACTTCATATGTTGTCTTGTCATGTCTTTTGACAATGAGACAACGGTTTTGAGTGTGGCAAGCAGTGTTGACTGCTTCTGCCCAAAATCGACTAAGAAGAGAAGACTCACTGAGCATTGTACGTGCTGCCTCAATCAGAGTTCTATTTCTCCTTTCAGCAGTTCTAGTAGAAGAGAAGTTTTGTGAGATCCCTTGATCCGCACAAAAAGATTCAAGAGTGTGGTTTACTTAGTGCCATGATCACTTCTGAGTTCTTTAACCCTTATGCTGTTGAGATTTTCCATTTTCTTAATGAATTTGATAATTTCATCAGTAGCATCACTCTTAGAATTAAGAAAGATTGTTCAAGTATATCGTGGATACTCATCCACAAATACTAAAGTGTATTTACTACCCTTTAGACTTGGTACATTTACTGGACCAAAAAGGTCCATGTGAAGAAGATGAAAACAACCCTTGATAGAATTGGCTTGTTTTGTTTTAAAGGTGGCTCTATGGCATTTGCCTTTTTCACAAGCACCACAAAGTCTATCTTTTTCAAAGGAAAGAGGAGGAAGACCACAAACAAGGTTCCTTTTGGCCAGTGAGTTTATGGTTTTAAAGTTCACATGCGACATACGCTTGTGCCATAACCAATTTAACTCGGATGCTGACTTAGCAAAGAAACAAGTCTCACTATCAGTCTTGATAGGAGTGAAGTCCACAAGATATACATCTCGTTTTCTTGGTGCTACCAAGACGACTTCTTTGTTGATATTTACTACAGTGCCTTGATGTTTATCAAGGATCACCTTGTAGTCAGCATCACACAGTTAACTTATGCTGATGAGATTATGTTTTAATCCATTTACATAAGCAACTTTTGAGAATTTTATTAGGCCATTAGTTAGAAGACCATACCCTTCAGTTTGTCTAGTGGAGTTATCGCCAAATACTATAGTAGGACCAGGTGCCTCTGTATAGTTATCCAGCAGGGACTTAGATCCTGTCATGTGTTTTGAACAACCGCTGTCCAAATACCACACTCCTTTCCCAGCAAGCCCTGCATGGATATAAAGAAAGGATTTAGGCGAGTTCGCTTTGTTCATCCATGGCCATGTGAGCAGGATTAACGAAAGGTACTTCAGAGGAGGTAGTTGGCTCTTCAGAGAGAGCCTCCTTAAGAGTAGTATGATTTCCCACAGAGACAAGACCAAAAGTGTTATCATCTTCATTGAAGGGCATCATATTAGTTTCATCGCTACGAAGATATGCATAGCTGCTGACTACCTCAGGAGCACTATACTCAACTAGCATTGAAGGTTGCCCCCAAGCATTTGAAATAACCCTTTGAGAATGGGGAAGTTCAATGCGCTGAGAAGCTATGTATTCAGCGATGTTTATGTCAGTGACAAAAGAGGTGTCACTGGGAATAGGTTCAGTAGAAAGTATTCCACTGATCCTAGTAGAAGAAGAAGATGCTTCAGCAGATATAGAGATGTTTGGTTGAACTACAACCCCTGGAGCATCTCTTGAGCTAATGGAGTCACATTTAGAGGCAACATGTCCTCTGCTGCTACAAAGATAGCATTTTTTGTCAGAGGGGTTGCCTTTCTGATTCTGAATGAAGAAGTCCCCCAGCTAAGAAGAAAGATCATTCACTCGCTGAGTAAGCTCATTAATTTGAGGAGAGGATGAAGCCTTGCTCTTTTGCTTAGACTTGGATTTATTCCTTTGTCTAAGTTTAGGAGGGGGCAACTGAGGAACAGGACCAAGGATGGACTCACCATGATGATTTTTGAGGATTTTGAGGTCCCCTAATCATGGTCCATGCTTGTCTTCCAGCAGGGTAAGAAGAAGAGGGACCCTGCTGAGAATGATTCACTTTATTAGGAGTGATGGGTCTGGACTGACGATTTGGAGTCACTGACCTCATTTGCCTATGAGGTAACACTGAGGATTGACCATGCTGAGTGGTTATTTGTCCTCTCAGAGGAGTAGTGGGTCTCATTTGCTGATGTGGCAAATGTCCCCGCTGAGGAGTTATAGGCCTCACTTAATGATGTGGCAAGTATTCTCGCTGAGGAGTGGTATACCTATTTTGTGAGGGCAATCTTCCCCTTTTAGGAGTGTTATGCCTTAGATTGATTTTTACAGGCATAGGGTGAGATGCCATATGAGTTTGAACATCAGCAGGTACAGCCTTTGTGGGAAGTACTTGTTGATGTCTTGCATCAGCAAACCTAACTCGTCTATTCATTAGACGATGTTGATCAATCATGGGATTAGCATGAGTAGGTTCCAGCTGAGAAGAAGATTGAGCACTAGAATGTTGCTGAACGTCATGATTAACTCGCTGAGGAGTACCATAGTCGTAAGGAGCAACAATAGTGCTTCTTTTAAAGTGCTCAACACCTTTTATTGATAGTTGCTAAGGAGCAATGGGTACATATTCATTACTTGAATTTTCCCTTTTAAAAGTTCTAGGAGGAGAATGTTGAATTCTCCCTTCATGTGGCATCATGCCAACAATGGGAAGATGAGAAAACATGTTATAAGTACTGGTTGAGGGACTAGTACTTTTAACATCAGTAGAGGAAGAGGGCATACTGGTGGAAGTAGTTACACTAGAATCCATCTCAGCATGGTAGTCATTTTGTCCCTTGACAAAGTACCACTTTTTCATCTCTTCAGGAGAGATGGAAGCTAAAGAGGGTGGAGGAATAGAGATTTCAGGCTTTACATCATCTTTAAATGAGTCAGCAAGTGAGGCAGCAGCATCAAAAGTGCCACCAATCACTGCTTGTACTTGAGCAGGGACTTGCTCACTCAAACATTGATGATGAAACTTGGAAGCCTTTGACCAAGAGGTCACAATCTTCTTCAGATTAGAAACTTCATCCTTGAGAGTTTCATTCTCAAGTTGGAGTTTCTGAGTCATTAACTCATGAGATTGAAGTTCAACATGAACATTTTTCAATTTCATAAGTTTTTCAGATTTTTCACTTAACTCTACTCCAGCAAAGTTAAGTTTAGCTTGAAGTTCAGCACGTAGACTTTCTACAAATTGAAGATCACAGGACAAAGACTCGATAATTTTGGTCTTGTCATTTTCAGAAGAAGAGGAAAGAAGAGAGTGTACCTTTTTAACAGTGATGTTTACCCACTGACTAGAGGAGACTTGATCCTTTGTCAGAGCATCACCGTCAGCGAGTGCCATAAGGCACATGGTATCAACATAATCATCATCATCTGACTCATCCGAGTCAGCCCAATCATGTTCTTCAGAAACTATTCCTTTTGCTGGAATTTTGGCCTCTTCTGTTTCAGCCACCTTTGCCTTTAGCTGATAGTATTTATTCCTGTACTCATCAGCAGATTTAGAGGAATTAGGTTTAGGAGCTGCTGGAGTGGGAATAGAAACCCTGCACTCCTTTTGGTAGTGACCTTTTCTGCCACACCTCCAGCATTCTTCCTATGATTTGTCAACAGGAGGTTTGAGGGGAGCAACCGTTATACGGTTGTTCCACCTTCTGGAGTATTTTCTACCAGCAACTAGGGCAAAGCCCATAAAATCATTAAACATGTCTTGTTTCTTTTCGTCATCCAGCTCATCAATGAGAGTTTGAATGGGTGCTGGAAGATTTGAAATACTGGTGCCATCATAGAGATCGATGGTCTCAGTAGAAACAAGGGCCAGAGGGTCAGAAATAGGATGGGAGGACATGCTGACAGAAGAAGAGGAAGTGTCAGCATGTCTTTTGGCATCAGCAAAGGCTCGAATGTTTTGAGCCAATGCTCTTTCTTCAAATTGAAGAGTACCAAAGAGTTCTTCAAGATCAAAATCTTGAATTTTCTTCGTTGTACGAAGAGTTTGTCTTAAGTTTTGTCACTTAAGAGGAAGAGAGTCGATGAATTTGTGACATACTTCAAAATTATCATGATTAATGCCAACATTAGTCATATCATTGAGCAACCCTTTAAAACGAGTATAGGTGCTCTCAAGACTTTCATCAGGAAGAGAGAATAAGTTTTCATAAGCACGTTTTAAATCAATTTTCTTGATTTTAATAAGGTCAGCAGATCCTTCATAGGTGCTGACCAGTCTATCCCATACTTCTTTTGAAGAGGGATACTTGATGACTAGCTTCATGATTTCAGTAGGAAAAGTGACAATAATCATGTTTTTAAGCTTAGCATCAAGATTACCAGCTTCCTTTCTTCATTCGTCCATTGGACCTCTGGTTTTACCAGGTCAGTGACTATCTCAGGAGCTTCAGGTGTAGCTCTTGGAGTCCTTTGGACGTACATCGGCGCGTATGGACCCTCAGTTAATATTTTCATTAAATAGGGTTCCACACCAGAGATGTGAAGAAGCATTCTCTCCTTCCAAGACCCAAAATCCTTGGGCTCGAATTTAGGAGGTGTCGACACATAACCAAAGTCACATGTGTTCACAAGGCTGGGAACAGAAGACATGTTCTTATTTAATAGAAAAGAAAGTTTTTCAAGAAAAGTAAAAAGAACAGAATTTTAATGTAAACACAAGGAGGTAAACAGATCTTGTTCCAATGATTTAGGAACGTAGCTCTGATACCACTTGACAGTCCACGAATGCACAACTTGTGTTATATTTAGGCTAGACAAGAAATTAAATAAGAAGATAAACAACAAGAACAATGACAAGTTCAATTGTAATAAATCAATGCAAGTATAATCATATGTATCATTGATTAAACGATGAATACTTGGTCGATCTTACAAACTTGACTTACAAGAATACAAAAGAACAAGGTAATTGCTAAGTCTAGACACACTATAAACTTGAACAATTATAAGTGACACACACTTTCAAGGTGACTAACACACTTGATACAATGCGGTTTTGTTGCTTTATATAGAGGAATAATTAGGGCAACACAGCCTTCCTTTGAAGGTGATAGATGGTGGTTGTCGTCGTCCCATTGGCTCCTTGTACTTTCATGCAAGAGCCCTTGTCTTCTTTACCAAAACGGGTATGAGAGAGAAAACCCCAGTTTTGGTCCCAACATGTACCTTTCCCATATAAGGTATGTTACAGTTGGAAGAACCAACATGTGACTCTTGTCTTCATATGGTTTGAAAACTTCCCGCCATGAAGAACATTTGGGCAACATCCAACCCGTTGAAGAGAGTTACTGGACTCGCTGAACACTAGCTAGCGACACACGTCAGCGACCAAGTCTTATCAGCGAATCCAAGAATCAACAAAAACAAGTTGGGCAAGGCCGAGGTAGTGGTGTCCAACATGTATAAGAAGTATTTGGCTCTAGATGAGAAGGTTGGGAGGATGGCACATGCATTGAAAAGGGGAGTTAAGATCTCCGAAAATTGCATGAGCTCATCGACAACTATTTGGTTAGAGTGGAGAGAGATAGCTTAGGATGCAGAGGTGATGAGTTGGCTACGGCATGGCATGATGATGATCAGAATGAAGATTCAGATGCTGCTAGAGCTACTCAAGGGCTAGGAAGGAGTTCTACTTTTAGAACAGAGACTCAAGGAGAGTCTAGCCAGGCTAGTGTTATTGGCAAGGCAACCTTAGAAGCTCCACAAGCTCAAGAACTGGTGTCTACAGAGATAAACATGGTAGTTGAGCTTGAGGCACCTAAAACCAAACACCTTACAAAAGATGTTGACGTTGATAGATTTGGTAAGGGTATGGTAGATTAATCTGAAGTTGTTGCTCTTAACTATGAAATTGCTAGTGCTCATGATAGTGAGTCGACCAAGAGCGATTCTACTACCAATGCTTCTACAGAGTCAGATTTGCACCCAGTGATCGTGCATAGACTAGAGAAAAGATTGGGTTATGATCCACAGGCTCATATGAGAGCTAGAGCAGAGATTATGGATTGTGATGATTATTATGATCCAGGATCTATGAGGGATCAAATGAAGGAACGGTTAGGGTTAACTCATACTCCTTCAGAGTCAAAGTCAAATTCTGATTTTGAGAATGAGACTAAGACTGAGGGGGAGCAGAGCAAGAGCAAGAAGAAGAAGCAGAAGAAGTAGATTGATGACAAAGACAAGACGAAGACATTTATTGTAACGTCTAGAAGCTATTGCCAAGGGGGAGTCTGTAAGTTCACGTCTATGTCAATAGCAGTCTAGATTATTTGAGCCTATATTGTAATATGTCTTTGTTATGTGATTGTTATTAATGAACTTTGGATTATGCATAGAATACTAGATTAAGCTTGAGTATTGAATGTGTAATAAATCTGCTAAGGAGAAAATACGACCTCGTAATTGCAGGGTCAATTACGAGGTGGCTTATAGGAATACGACCCCGTATTTGTAGGGCCAAATACGAGGCTAGAGCACAATTAAGAGGTCGTAATTGAGTTGAACTGGGCTTTGAAATACGACCCCGACGTGCTGAAGCCTTTTGGGTGTTTCTTATAAATACCGAACCCTTACAGAGATTAGGGTTGAACATTTATCGAATTATCAAGTATATTGCAGGTTAATAGGTCAAAGGATTGTTCCACTAGCCCGAAGAAGATCTGCGAGGCAGCAGGTGATCTAAGGGCTTCGTTGTGAATCACCAAGTTATAGAGAGGGATTCCGCACCTCTGGATAACTGGAGCAAACTATTAACGATCCGATTCAAGGGGACTTACATAAACGCGTGTGCGAAAAGATACATTTACAATTATGGTCCGGAACATTATTGCAAGTGTATCATGACGCAAGTGTGTTTGTGACCATGCTTGTGTTGACTGGTGTGAGATTAATTTGAGTTGATAAGATTATTATGGAGTGTTTATAACTTTATGTAGTTAATTGTGATTAACTATAATGTGATTATTTATAGGTGACTTGAAACTATCTAGTGAATATGTGGGTTATTATGTAGTAATTATAAAGATTAAAATATATTAAATAGTTTATGTCCAAATTATAATCAATGAAGAGTAATATGAGAAAGTCTAGACTATATATTGACTTCGGTTGTTCGGTGTGACCATTGAGAGTATTTTACGATGTAATTTGAAAAAAATGGGTAGTGTACTGTATACAGGATTCTTCAAATGAATCTATTGAGTCATTAATGACAATATAATTTATTTTAAGGAGAATCATGAAGTGGATAGAGGGTTGTTTTAGGTTTGTTTAGGGATGTAAATTTATATACTAAGTTTTCCTAATGTAGATTATGATGTAATGAAGTTTACTTCATTGATAATGATCAATAGAAAAGTGGTGGAAATGTACTTTTTAAGATTGAGGTTGTGATATATGGAAACAATAGAATTCTCCATGGAGATCCTTGATTAATTTATACTTTCTTTTAGGTTTAGCCTATTCGTACCAAAATATTTCGAGGGATGAATACGTGTACCCTTTTAATTAACTATAGATCTAAAACGAGACTAAAAGGACAAGAGGTAGTGTACCCTTTTAATTAACTATAGATCTAAAACGAGACTAAAAGGACAAGAGGTAGATAAATTATGGTGATTACTAGTTTGAAGTTTTGTGAAGAAATTACCCGCCATCGTCATTATGATTATGGGTTAAACAAAGATAATATAGAGTAGTCGATTTTATTATTATTTTTATTTTTAACTATCTCGTGAGATCGTGGAGGAGGACGCATTGTGAGTATGGTTTTATTGAAGATTTATTATGCTCCCTGTTATAAAAACACTAGTGTTTATATATATATTGGAAATATGTGAGTTGATTTAGCTACTAAGTCTCGATATTAGTATAGTGTTCAGTTAGTGATTTGATCATCATTTATTTTGTCAAATTTTGGACCCCGAAGATATAGTTGATCTCTTTACGCCAGCTAGGTTTTCTTTATCTTTTTGTGAATGCCCTTAGTAGGTCTTACGGCTCTTCCTTTTATAGGAGAAGTGTTCTTGAGGAACAAGTAGGCCGCTTAGGGTTTCCTAAGTCTTAGGCCGGGGATATAATTTTCCCAATTATCAGTTGGGGATGATAAGATCAAATCCCTACTTTATAGGGGAACGATTCTTATCTTTTGCTGTTACAGGAGCCTTCGTCGCGAATGGTCCTTCGTATCTCAGCCATTATGTTAAGGCCTTGGTACCGATAGGGGTATGTTGGTAGTATTAACCATGTTTGCAGCTTGAACGCCGTCTTATGTTGCACCTATTTGTTTTTGCATGCTTGATTTGTATGGATATATCCATAGGTGTCTGTTAGGACTATTGGTCCTTTTGTTATCCGTAGTTTTATATTTATGGGAGTCCCCATTTTTTATTTTTTTAAAAATTTTGTGGCGCATATTTTTGCGTCTTATATTTTTTCCTATTCTTCATCTCTTTTTTTTTGTATGAATTAGGAGGGAAGGAGGAAACAAAAAGCCTTTATTGCATAAAAGTTGAGGTTACATATCATATCCTCTAGGCTTTGGAAAAAGAAAAATGTAATGGGCTTTATCAAATGGGTCATTCGTTATTATCCATAATATGGCATGTCATTCATAGATATTTCGCCGCAGCCGTCTCGGCCTTCATTAGAAAGCTTTTTGGCCTTCCCTTCTAAGGTTGTTATTCTCCCATTCGTTTCGTACTTGATTAGGCCGTGCATTACGGATGGAATCATTTCAAACTTTTGAATTCCGGGCCTGCCCAAAATTGCTTGAAAAGGGGAAGTTCCACTAACTACCATGAATGTGATCTTCTCTTTTCGTTTCCAATGTCCCTTTCTGATTGTTGTTTGCACAGATAGTTTTCCCAACGGTTCGTCTGTGTTGCCACAGTACCCTTGAATCGACGCCCCTGCCTTTCTGAAGTTCATTCGCGACAAAGGGTTTAGCTTCCAGAATACTTCTTCGTATAGGACATTGCACTCACTCCCGGTATCTACTACTATTTCTTTTACCTTTAAGACTTCTAGGAATGCTGAAATTATTAGGGAGTCTCTGAAGATTCTGCCGCTATAGATGGGTGGGAAGGTGATGTTGGGTACATTCCCCCTGTAGGTCCTTCGGGACGAGTTTCCAATCTTTTTCTTCACGATGGTGTAGATTGTTTTGTCGGGGACTTTCTTTTTGTCATCTGTGTCATCCTTCTTTTTAGGATATTGCTGTTGCCTGACACTTTCCCTCGTTGATTGCTACTTCAATTGCTTTTCTCAGTTGCCAACATGCATTTGTGTCGTGGCCATAATCCCTGTGAAACTCACAATATTTTTCGGGATCCTTCCTATTTTTGCCGCTCAGTCTGGGAGGTGTTGGGAAGGTCTTTGCGACACTTTCAGTGAGGAGTATCTCCTTCGGGCTCTTGTGGAGTTCTGGCAGGTTGACCTTTAGGTATCCTTTTTCGTCCTTGTTATACGGGGTGTATCTTGGCCTTTTTCTATCGTTATTCCACTTCCCTTTCCTATTCGTCTGAGTCTCCTTGTCCCGAGTCGGGCTAATGTCTCCCTTCGGCGCGGTGTCCCTTACATCAAGGTATACGTGCGCTCTTTTCTGAATAGCTTCGTAAGTTTTCGGGAGGTCTCTATACAGAAATTCAATGAGTCCCCTGCTTCGGAGGCCACGCAATAACGCCGATATCCTTTGTGCTTCGGGAAGGTCCACGATATCTTCTGTTTTGGTGGTGAACCTGTCAAGGAACGCCCTACAAAGCTCTGTTTCCTTCTGTTTTACCCCATGGGCTGCCACATGTAGTTTCTTATGTTTCTTCTGTTGGCTAAAGCGGGCTCTAAATTTTTCCTTCAGGTCTTCGAAGCTAGTAATGGACCCTTTCGCCACGTTTTTTAGCCATTCTCGGGCATCCCTTCGAGTGCATATCTGAACATCCGACACGCAACCGGTACATTCCAGACCTTCATCTCGGCCACGCCTTCGAAAGCTTCAATGAAGTTATCCGGTTCGCTTTTCCCTTTGCATGTTCCGAGATGAGAGGGGTATTTTAGATCCTTTGGGAGGGGATAGTTCTGTATCCATGCGATGAATGGTGAGTTTTTGACGCTTCCCCCTACCATCTGCAATTCTAGGGCATTTTGATACATCAGAGTCCCCCAGTTCTGTGGTCCATAGGGTCCTTGTGTGGGAAGGGGAACTATATGCTGCGGTGGATAATACTGATGGAACTGTGGCTGCCCTGTCTGAGGATTTCCGTAGGCCCCTCCGATGGGTTGGATGTCATACGGTAGGGAAACATGTTGTGAACTTTCTGCCCCGTTCATGCCTTCGTATCCAAAGCCTTGTGGTACGGGATAACTTTGTCCCACAGGACCCTGCGGGATCTGCCCTGAAGGCCCTGGTCGACCTTGGGTCATGGACCTTGAGAGAATAGAGACAGGGAGCGTATGAAAGGTCGGGCCCACATATTATTGTGTCCCTTCAGTGGGCATTCGAAAGACCGGAGCGGAAGACCCGACATGGGTTTGTCCTGAATTTTGATGCGTTCCAGTCGGGACTCCTGAATGACCTCCGGGTGGTGTCTCGTGTCTTGGAGGCGCGTTACATGTCGCGTCGGACCCTCTCGGGGTCGGTTCAGACCAGGGCACATTAGGATTCTGGTTGCTCTGTCCCGTAGCGGGGACATCACCTCTAGGGTTGACTTCGGGCGCCGTGTTCCCTTGTATTGGAGCTTTCGTGCCTTCTGGTTATGTTTGGTGTAGGAGTATTCGAGGCCTTAAACCTTCGCTTCCCAGGCGAAACCCGTAACCTTCTTCGGGCCGAAGTCTTGGGTTCCGTGGGTAACGCCGAAGTCCTCTCGGGGGGTATCAGCGTCGTAGTCGTCGTTTGTCTCCCCGACAAAGTTCAGCGTCCTGGTGACGCTGTCGAGTGCTCCCGTGCTCCTGAGATACCTGATGGTGCGGCTAATGTGGCCATAATTTCTAATGATGTAGTCCGGGTTGAACAATTGTGGGGGTCTGGACGAGGACCCTAGCATGAATCCCCTTCGTTCCTCCGATGTTTGTTCGGGGCGACTAGTGTCGATGTCGGCTCCTTGATTGACGGGTTGGACATCACCTCCGGGCGCGCCAGTTACAGGCCCAGACCCTAAGGGCGGGGTTTCCATTTTCGTTGGTTTGTTGGAAGTTCTGACTAAACCCAAGTGGGACATCAGCCATGTCTCGATTCGATACAGAAAACAATGCCTACGATGGTTATGGGATCTTGAGTAGTGAGTCCCACGGATGGTGCCAAATGTTTGTGTACCAAACCAAGGTTTATGCGATGTGGGCTATAAGGTGATTTGACTCGTTTGTTGGCGATTCCCCAAAGGTAGAGTTGATCTCTTTACGCCAGCTAGGTTTTCTTTATCTTTTTGTGAATGCCGTTAGTAGGTCTTACGGCTCTTCCTTTTATAGGAGAAGTGTTCTTGAGGAACAAGTAGGCCGCTTAGGGTTTCCTAAGTCTTAGGCCGGGGATATAATTTCCCCAATTATTAGTTGGGGATGATAAGATCAAATCCCTACTTTATAGGGGAACGATTCTTATCTTTTGTTGTTGCAGGAGCCTTCGTCGCGAATGGTCCTTCGTATCTCAGCCATTATGTTAAAGTCTTCGTACCGATAGGAGTATGTCATCACTAGGGGTTTTGATATTTAAAAATAAGAAAAGAAAACATGTTTCTTTTGTTGAGGGTAATGTAATATATGTTCAAAATGTCGTATTGGAAAGGCATGACGCATTTTGGTAAACTGTATAAAGTTTTGAAAAAGGATTAATGAGCGAGCATATCAATTAATATTCCTTTAGAGTTGGATGGTGTTCAGAACAGTATTTTTTATATTATTTGGAGGATGTGAGTGTTGATTTAAGGGAAAAAAATGATACAAGAGTCGGTAGGGATGCTTGACCTTAAGGAGAAGCAGCTAATTAGAAAGCTTAGACTTTGTGTTGATAAATGGAGGCATAATAAGGGTGAGAGCTTAACATGGGAGACTGAAATGGTGAAAGGAATCGTTACCCACATTTATTTGTTGCTGAGTAGATTCTGGGGACAGAATCCTTTCAAGGAGGAGATAATTTTAACGTCCCAAAATCTTTTATTTGTTTCGTTGACTTTAACCGTTAGTCAATGTCGACCTATAGTTAGGTTACCTTATATTTTAGGTGAATAATTATGGTGTTAATTATTATGTGTTTATGTGGATAAATTTGGGAGGTAGTGTACCCATTTAGTGTGATTAAAAGTGTCGATAAATGTTTACCATTAATACTTGTTAGCGTGGTATGTATTCCCTAATGTGTCAAATAATTATTAGCTATCTTTATATGAAGTTAATTGGAGTTGTCATTTAGTTAATTAGACTAGAAGGGTGTTAAATGTTAATCTAACAAAACTTTAATAAAAATATGTATCATATTATTTAAGCCCCTTGTGTGCTAGCCGTCTAGTATATATACATATGGGTGAGATATTTTGAGACCACCTCTTATTTTAGGACCAACTAGGACCATTGATTTTTGTACACCATCATCATCTACTACGATATACAAGACTTTTTTGTAAAAACACTAAGACTTTCCGGCAACGGGCCCACCAAAAAATCATGTGACACATGATTTTTTGGTAGGCCCGTCGCCGGAAAGTCTTAGTGTTTTTACAAAAAATTCTTGTATATCGTAGTAGATGATGATGGTGGTGTGTGTAACATCCGTCACCAAAATCATTATTTTATAATAGTCTCTAACTTGTATTAGAAATCATAATCCTATTAGAACTCTTGTTAAATTATATATTAATATATCCTAATTACATTCAAACTCTAAAACACTTATAAAATATATATATATATGGGATCAACACAAAAATCTCAAAACACAAATTTTGTGTTTGATGCTGTCGAACCAAAAAAAAAAGAAGCATCACCATCACAAAATCAATTTCTTTCAATCATCACTTTGTCATAGCAATTTTGGTGAGTTTAAATAGTTTTCATTATTACTTTAAAAATCTTTTATATAAAAGTCTATAGTTATATTCTTATAGTATTATATTTTATATTTGTCAAGGTATCTATGGAGTGATCATCAATCTTGGGGTAAATTACTTATCTTTTCTTTTCATATAGATAACTATATTTTTTTTTATTGATCTTTTGTTTATAAGTAGCCTATTTGATGAATACATATTATGGCAAATTTATAATAATGTAATTAAAGAAATCCAATTATGAAGGCATGGAAATCATAATAACATATGTAAATAGGTGTTGGAAAGATTTGAAAGTTTATATATGTATATTAGTTGTAGTAGTCTTTAAAACAGTAAGTTTGAGTTATTTCAGAATCTGGACAGATTCGGTTTGTTAACTTTGAAAGGTCGTATCTTGGTCATGGAAGATGGTTAAGTCATGTTTTTGGTGTCTAAAATTAAATTCAGGAAGTCTACTTTATGATGAAATTGGTTTCGTGTAAAAATATGAAGTTTAAGGTTGTCAAACGAATTTTATAACAAAACTGCGCAAAGCTGAGTTTTCCGAACAGATTTTGGTCGACTTCAAATAGTCATATCTTGGTCGATTTTATGAACTGGAAAATTATTTTTCTCCAGAAATGTTTTTGAGATGTTAAGATTGTACAGTAAAAAAATTGGATTTTTTTGAAGCTTCGAAGGCCCTTAACTTTTATAAAACTTTTCTGTGCGCAAACAGTGATTTTTCTGACTAGTCTGTAATCATTGAATTTTTAAAAATAGTTAACGTGCCAAATAAATTATGTAAAAATTCATGTAAGTATATAACACTCTAAGGTAACAGTAGTTAAGATTTGGAATCTTGAATTGTTCGTTTCATCCTAATGAAAAATAGATAAAGTTACCAAAAATTTCAGTTAATATGAACTTGTAGAATTTAATCTTAAATCATTACAACAAATATTATATATTAAGTTATGTGACCTGTAACTTAATAGTATATGACAAATCAGTTGTGAATATTTTGAAAGTAGCCATATGTGTATTTCATCAAATACGGGTTACAATGGACGGTTCTTGACCATGTCCATAATTGTAACTTGTTTATATATATATGTTGTGTAGATTCTAGCGACCTTGTTGGATTTGCATAACTACTTGCTTGTTGAGGTGAGTTTCGTGGCCCCTTTTTATATTATTTCTTTGGGGAAAATGATGCTCAAAACACTTTCCATTTCTTTACTAGCTATGCCAAAACTTGTTTGTTTTCATGAACAAATACGTGTAATTATGAAATGTGTATGTTAGCTTGCTTGTATTGATTTCTTTGATGCAATAGATGTATTTTGATATCTATTGAAGACTATTGGAAAACTATCGACCAAATTTATACTCCAGCTGGTAGTTGTTGGTATTTAAAGCATGATTGAGTTGTTGGCAGGAGTGATGGGGATTGTGTTGTTGGATAACTATGATGGCATTGATCAGTATTTAGTATGCTACTACATGTTTATATTTACACTATTGTCCAAACTTGATATATCATGCACAGCAAACTCATTTGTATTCCTTTAAACCTACGAACTCACCAACGTTATGTTGACATTTTCGAGCATTCATTTTCAGGTAATAACAATGCTTAGGAAGATTGAGCTTATGGACTTTAGGAAGACCAATAAAGAGATCCTTCATGGACTCCTAGATTGCATGTGAAACATTGAACACTAATTGCAATTGTTACTTCTTTTGATATTTGAGGCGTGTTGCCTAGACTTTCCGCTTGTGGAATTTACATTTATTTGAATTTCATTTAGTCTGACTCTATTATAAAGTCCATGTGCTATTGCTATATCTTTTTCGTCATATCCTACGATTCCGCCTAAGGTGGGGTGTAACAGTGTGTAAGTTACGAAAATCAATGGTCCTTTTTTGGACTTTTTTTAGTTGGTCTCAAATTATCTTTCCCCTATATAATAATAATAATAATAATAATAATAATAATAATAATAATAATATTTACATAAATGATATCTGGACTATCCACCATATTACTGGTTTCATACATAAAACTTTAAAATTTACGGTAGTTATACCCCAACTTACCGGCCAAACTGACGCCCGTCAAGTAAAGTATCGTCCGAGTGAAAAATTGATAAGTTGGGATATGATGAGAGTAGTTTTAAAGTTATAGGTATGAAACCAGTAATATGGTGGATAGTCCAGGTACCATTTCAGTAAATAACCCTAAATATAATTGAAATCTTACTTCCATAAATTGCACAATGAAGTCGATAAGCTTATGCTTCTACATCTTTTCACAATGGTAATCAGTGATAAGAAAACTAATATTATAACTCTGGAAAAAGGGGAATAAACATCCTGGTCATAAATCATCCCTGTCTAGGCACACACACTATATCCACAAATATTATGAATCTAAGAAAAGGTTTTATTTCAGAATATGAAATTAACTGCAAGCTGATAATAAATAAAATCAAACAGATATGCAAAAGTCAGATGCAGGCCATATTAAGTCTGGATTGTGAAGTTTTTGGGGTGGATAATCCGGGTGATCAAAAACCTAATCTAACGCAAGGGCCAAGGTTAAGCCTAGTGCAGCTGAGTGAGCCTAAATGAGTCAAGCTTAGATGACCCGAATATGCCAACTTTATATGAGCCACAACCACTCATTGTTTTCTTTATATTTTTAACCTACAAATTTTAGCTTGCAAGGAGATATACTAATTGTAATTCCTGAAAAGAGGGTTGGCATCCAATATTTTCCTAAGAAGTAATTTTTTATCCGTATGCAAATTTATGCTGACACAGCCAAAGCATGACAGAGCAGGCTTATCTGAGCCAATAAAAGTTCATAACAACCAAGTCTATATGAGCCAGGTTTAAAAATTTAGCTTGTCGGACCCTGCCAATAGTATACTGAGCTTGACAAGAATGAGAGAAACCTAAGCCTATCAACTAATAACAAACCAAACTCTGAATCAGGAAGGCTTGCGCTTGACTCAGGATGGACTAATTACTTACCGCTATGAGCTTTCAGCCGAGGAATGTTCATGTTTTACCTAGACGTAGCAAATGGGCAGATCGGGTGGTTCAAGTAGGACTAGTTAAGTGGGTCAGGCCTACTTTTTACCTTCCATCTAGAATATTTATATGTAAATCTGCAAGCTTCAAGATATACAGTTAAAATGCCCACAAAACCAACCCATTCACATCAAAATATCTATAAACCCCGATCTACACTTTTCATCAAAAATGCAAGACTTGTTTAAGCCATAAAATTAACCTTACTTTCTCCGAAATATAGAAAAAATCTTAGCATCATGAGAAGTGGATGCAAGTGCATAAGGTTGGTAATGAAGTTATAATCACGTTAACTGATGAAAACTTTTTAACAGAAAAGGTTTCGGGTCACTCGACCGGACATCACAATTTCAGCTCATACAGAAATAAGAAACACCTTAAAAAAAGTTTACATGATCGATGTTCACATAATAGTCCAGTATTCTCAGACATTCTAAAAGAACTTAGAAACACATGTATAACAAAATGTACAAAATACCGGTATAGCAAATGTCAAAAACATCCGTATTTAAAACTCCCATATAAACTATCCTATATGATTAAAAAAACTCAACAAAAAAACTCATTAAGATTAACATATAAAAAACATCTCAACATGACATATGCTCCTTCATATTTCACTATCTTGATTTTTAAACATTCTAAATAAAACTAAAATTATAGATAGGTAAATATCTTGCATTTATATCAATACTCGGATGCCTCGCAAAATCTAATATAACACTAATTCTCTAAACAAACTCTACAGTTCGCCCATATAAATCCTTGCTAGCTTTTGCTTTTGGAGCCTCTTCAAATACACTAAGATCATCTTACACAACTTCAAGACAAAGAAATAAAGTTAGTCAAATGATAAAACATGGTTTACTCGATTAATGCTTACTATTAGTATTAAAAATGGGTGTCTATATGCATCTTAACCTACTGTCCATATTAATAGCTAACATTCTAAATGCATAATGTGGATGCATACTTAATTAATTAACACACAAAAATATAACCCAACATTATATATATTAAACCAAAAACAACCTTACCCACCACACCTCCATAATGTTAGCTACCAAAAACAACCTACTCTCCACATATTGACAAACCAACTACATACTCCAAGACTCATAAAAAATCAAATTGTAAACATATACAAACCAATGTATAGCTTCATCAAAAATCTGTGCATTTGACAATGTCCATACCATAATAAAAATAATAAATTATTTATCGATTCTACCCCCCCTTGCAAAAAAAAGTCTTTAGTTTCTTTTTTCCAAAATAGTGCTAAACTACTAACCAAATATCATTTCCTGTACTTTTATATTGACCCCATAAGTCAAATTTGTAAAATGAAAACACCTATTAAAATCTCATCTACAATAATACATTTCATCTATATCCCCAAAAATGAGGTACTGTCTCCATATGTATGCTACGAATATTAAGAGAAAAACCAAAATAAAAATTGACCTGAAAAATCTCAATAAATACTTGCATTGTTCAAGTTCTGCAATAAGCCTTCTTTTTTACTCCTATAGTTACATAAGGACCCATATTACATACTTTAATAACACAATAATACATTATGTGCTTGTAAAATCAAGCTTAAACCCATTTAAAAGTTATGTATTCGCTCAAACAAATGCATAAATAAACATATACTTAACCACAACAACTTTATATAAAGATATAGATAAACCCTTACCAGAAACACTACAACAATTATGTGACAGACACCGGCAGCCGCCCTCTCGGTGTAATACCATATAGCAATGATCTGATCAATAAGTTCCACACCCTTAGGTAAATTGTAAACCGAAACATATTAACACTCATTTTTTTGATAGATTAAAGCAACATCTACAATATCCATATAGAGAATAATCTTAACTTAAAACATGACCAATATACTTGTATTGAAAAATAAGTAGATTAAAAAAGAGAACCTTTGACTTATATTCTCTGTCATCTTCAACTTCAAGCTATGATCCATCATGATAATCCATATCTACTTCCTCTAACAAATTGTAAACCGAAAAAATTTAACTTTCATATTTTCATAGATTCAAGCAAGATCTACAATACCCATATAAGGAAAAACCTTTACCTAAAACATGACTAATATAATAAGATTGAACAATTGATAGATTAAAAAAGAGCACCTTTAATTTATATTCCCTATCATCCTCAAACTTCAAGCTAAAATCCATCATGATAATCCATATATACTTCCTGCAACAAATTGTAAACCGAAATAATAGCATTCATATGTTCATAAATTCAAGCAAGATCTACAATATCATATAAGGAAAAACCTAGAATTAAAGCATGAACTCATATACAAACATAGATACCTGTATTTTGGATATCCGGTAGGATTCTTTAACATGAATATCTTAAAAGCTGTCAATAAAATGGAAGATAAAAAAAATCCATCAAAATTAACAATAAAATAAACTCATATACCTTCTGAAGTGTAATCGGTTCCATCTTTTTAAAGTATCTTTACTATTATCCATCTTCATTTTCCAAGCTACCATCGATCAACAAAAATAGGATCTGCACTTTCAAACAACAATCATATGATAAAATTTTCTTTTAAAGAGATACTATGATTTTGATTGGACAACAAAAATAATTAAATGAAAAGAGGCTTCATTGGAAAGGATGTATAGATGTGTGTGTGTATATATATATATGTATATTCGGGAATTAGGATTTATGAAGTAAGAAAAAGCATATTTGAAAAGAAGAAAACCTTTGAAGTTTTGAGAGGAAGAAAAAACGTATAAGGAAGCACAAAAGAAAAAGATTAGGTAAAGAGTAGATAAAAGCCAAAATAAAATGAAGCTTCTTTGAGAAGCTATACCCATTTAAATTAAAGCCTGCAAACTAAAAGTAACCATATACATCTTTTGTTATAGTATGTTTTGCATGAGAAACATATCTCTGCAAATGGTTGCTTATAGTACAACAAAAAGTCAAACTCTTTTTATCCTACTACAAAAACCAAGGTAGTTATATAGTTTAAACCAAACTAAGCCCCTAACTATCTTCCTAACCAAATCATGATGTCACCAAAAATGCACTTTACACTAACGTGGCCAGGCTAGATGCTTGACAACTCAATTTTGTGAGGTCATGGTCGAATCTCCTTTAATAGAATAGAATAGATATATATATATATATATATAGAAGAAACTCAAAAAAACCCTTTTTTTGTTGCCATCGAACAAAAAGGAGTGAAAGCTAAACACAAATTTCACTAGTGCTATATTTATTGTCGAATTGCCGATACATATATGTAGTATAATAAAAAATAAAGTGAAATGGTTGCTTGTCATTTGTTTCGAATAGCCTGACAAAATATGGACCAACCTTGTAGTCTTTTTGTTAGTAAAAAACCAACATGTGTATATAATATCAATTCCCATTGTTGGTTATGAAATAAAAAAAGAAAGGAAAAACTATGTAGAATAAAATTTGATGGTTCTACTTGGTCGTACAATACGTTTATTTTGTGACAATTCTATATTCAATAGATAACAATATAAATAAGTGCATGGTTGTGGGATTCATGAGTTAGTAATCCTAAGTTTTTATAGGATTTATGGACGTTTAAATTTATTGATCAATTTGACTTATTTTGATCATTGATCATTTATAGGTTGTTGGGAATACATAACAAGCTTGGTAAACTATTATTTGTGGTTTGTGAAGCGTCAAGGTAAGATAACTTACTTTTGACACTTAAGGGACACAACAAAACTTAGTTTTGATAATTAAACTCCATTTTATAAACTATAACATTTTTTTAGTAATAGTATACTTTTTATTCTTTTTACTTTCACCACAGAAGTTCCAATCTTTACACTTTTAGGACTAAACTATAATACTTTTTAGTGAACTTTTTATTCTTTTTATTTTCAACACAAAACTTTCAATCTTTACACTTTTAGCACTAAACTATAATATTATTTTTTTGTAAACTTTGTATTCTTTTTATTTTTACCACAATATTTTAACTCTTTACACTTTTAGCACTAAACTTTCATAGTTTTTAATTTTCTTTTACTTTAAGGTACGGAAAAGCGTGTATAGAATCGTACAATATACTTTTTATTTTATTTTTTATTTTCACTACAATAGTTTCACTCTTTACACTTTTAGAACAAAACTTTTATCATTCTTAGTAAACTTTTTAATCTTTTTATTTTTACCACAATATCTTAACTCCTTACACTTTTAACACTAAATTTTTCTACTTTTTGATAATCTTTTATTTTAACTACAACATTTTAGTCTCTTACACTTTAGCAACAAACTTTTTATCACATATATTAAAAAGAAATGTACGGGAAAACTTGTAAAAAATAATAAACTTTTTATTCATTTTATTTTCACAACAACATTTTAACCCCATATACTTTTAGCACCAAAATTTTATACTTTTTGATTTTCTTTTATTTTCACCACAACATTTAAGTCTCTTACACTTTTAGCACTAAACTTTTATGCGAACGACTTACACAAAACTTTTACAGTTCATTTTTTAATGGATAAAAGTCAGCTTTTAATAATCTATATTATATTATAAAGCAAATTCACTTTTCAACTTTCAACATTCAATTTCAACAATATACACATATTAATGCATGATGTACTATACATCAATGCATATAACTTTCTCTCTCCTCCATAAATTATTTTATTCCTCTAATTCTTTCAAAACCTTTTATTTCAAAAAACGTACATTGATAAATTATAAAAATTATATGGGTGTTCTTAAAATTTCATGCTCTTTCATTAGAGATGTGATTCGATATACTTTCGACGAATCTTTAAATTCAAGGGTGGAGTCCGTACGACTAAGATATTTGACTGTGACACTCTATGACATATAACTTCCTATGACCTATCACACTTTATGACCTATCACCCTTATAATTTTACCGCCGCAACGCGCAGATATTTGCTCTCATTTGAATAATACATGTTTTCTTAAAAAAGTTTATGACTAATAATATCTATACTATACTATATTATAAAGCAGTTCCCCCCTGTTTACATTTTAAGTTTCAACATTTACTTTCCTAAAATGTCTATATATCAATTTTATATTTACCTAACACCCTTTCTCTCTCCTCAAATCTCAACCAATCATTTTCTTTCTCTCTCCTCCATAAATCATTTCTTCCACCAATTCATTCAAAATCTTTTATCTCAAAAACCGTACATCGATAAATTATAAAAATTATATAGGTGTTCTTAAAATTTAATGCTCTTTCATTAGAGATGTCATTCGATATACCTTCGACGAATTATTAAATCTGAGGTGGAGCCCGTACGGTTAAGGCATTTGGCTATCACACTCTATGACCTATCATCCCCACCATCTCACCGCCGCAACACGTGGGTACTTGCTCTCGTCTTTTATTAAATCTTTAACAAATCTCTCGTTAATACTTAATAATAATATAACGAGCATGGTATCCGCGTAATGCGGCGGCGAGTCGGCGATGACGGTGGTGGCGACTTCTATTGGTGTAAGTAAAAGTATTTGATTTAAAGAGGTTAGTAGAGATATTTTATAATATAATGAACTAATGGTGTAATTTAATATTAAAGGTTGATGATGATTTAATTTATTAAGGGTATTTTGGTTAATTCACATGTCTCATTTATGTAAACTTTCAAAAAAGAGTTATAACTTTTTATAGAGCAGTAAAGAAATATAGATATAGAAATACAGAAGTCCCAATAAAAATAAAACCAAACCTAGCGTCAAAAATTGGAAGAAAGAAAAACAAATCCCAATCTAATTAGTTAGGGTTTCAAAAGCTGATTGATTGAATCGGAAAAGATGTCTTCTTCTGGCGGTGGCGGTATGGTGGAGTGTAGATACATAACACAAGAATGTATACGTGAATGGAAGAATGGAAACAATTCCTTTAAACCACCTTCTCCCCCTCTCCTTCTTCGTTTTCAATATGAACTTTCTTGGAATATTGTATGTATTAGTATTATTATATCTCTATAACCTCTCACTTTTTGTATGTCTTTTTTTTTAATTTTTTGATTATTTATTTATCATTTTTTATATTATTATTAGGTTAAAGGAGAGTTACCGATTAACAAGTGCAAATCTGCGCTCGAGTTGGTTGATTGTTCTGATAATAATGACGAAGTTGCTTCTAATTTTGCTGATATTGTTTCTCAAATGGCTCTAGATGTAAGCCTTTTTTTTTTTATTACTGTTTCACTTTTTTTTTTTAATAACAATAACATGTATAATTGGTGATATATACGTGCGCGCGCGCGTGTGTTACAAAAGAAAAGTAACAACCATACCCAGTCCCATCTGTCTTCGATGATGTAGAGAGCCGTAAGGTAGAGAGGCTGCCTCCAAAAGTAATAATACCTTGACCTGAGAGGGAAGGGGTTTTCAACTTGATCCAACTTGTTTTGTGTTACAAAAGAAAGATGGGGAGTAGCGGGGGTTATAATCCTAGCCCTGTGTGGTTTCCTTTTAAAATGTTTTATTCAAAACATCTATCCCATGTAATTACGCATCGGCAGAGGCATATACAGTTTTCACCACTATACATTTCATGACGTAGCTTATTGCAAATATGTGATTTCTTTTTACAAGGTTTCATGGTGAATGGTGTTTTTTTTTCTTACAGTTGTTTTTTTTTCCTACAGCATACAATGCCCGGAGAGTATCGTGCTCGTCTGATTAAGTTGGTGAGTATTAATTTACCTTGATTTCTGAGTTTAGTATATGCATGGGTATCTTTGAAGTCACCAGTTTGCTGTTTGTTGTGGAACCCAAGTACCTAAGCAGACTATGTTTTTAGGTAGGAGATAGTCTGTGTTGTAATTTCAATTTTTTCCTTTGAAGCTCACTAGTCACTTACAGTTTTAATTTGCAGCTGATGGACATGCCAATGTCCAGTCTCTAGTGTTTACGATTTTGATAGTGAGATGATAGATTTTATGCCCTTATGTTGCTAATTACGAATTTCCATTGGCCTTCACTTATATTTTGATGCACAATAGCCTTTAGTCTATATGATAACAACTAGGATGTGTATGACAGTGAGTACCTTCAATTTCATATCTATTCAAATATAGAGATATATAGATAATGTTCAAATGATGCAAACTGTGATGGTCTTGGTACAAGAGGGAAGTGGTCAAGTACTGGCCGACTACCATCTAAGTTGGAATGCTGAATTTACAGTTTTTAAATTGGAGCCCATACACGTACCACATTTTTTATTAAAGCACTACATTGAACAATTGCTGTAGCAAACAGTGAAGTATATAAGACTATTCGTAACCGTTCACCCTTTTTACCTACACTTTTCCTGCCATATCAGAATCTCCTTCTCATCTCTTTCACTTTCTTTCTTTCCCCTTAACCATTCACCTACATATATAATACTCTACAATACCCTACAATACATACTATATATGCAATCAACATAACCCAAATAATTAAAAAAATAACAAATGGACCCCACATTCACATAGGCGATCACTTTCAGCTACACTCTTTCACTTACCCTCTTCACCTACTCTTCTTAACAATTCACTTACTCACTATCTCTTTTCACCCACCCCTTTCACACACCCCTTACTAGTGGACTAATGCATAGTAGTGGTAGATTTTTTGAAAATGGTGGTACCTTTATTTCTAGTACTGGTAGGCGCTTTTGCCGACTAAGTGGACTTGCTCATGTATGTCACAATTCTCTTATCAAGCTGTGCAACTCATAGGATATAGCCTGTCACACGTATGATAAACTCGTAGTTGGTATAGTTGGATATGGTGATGGTATTTATGAATCATGATAGCCAATTTTATGGTGTGTTGCTTTACAATCATGATGCTTGCATTGTGAATCTTGGACTATGTGTTCCTACTTGCTCTTATCTTTTTAATTTGCGATGGTCATGGGAAAATTGAATTATAAAATTATTACTACAACCGTGTTTGTTAATGAAGCAATTCTTCATGAAATACTGGAACTCCCAAATTATATTGGGTGCCAAATAGTGTATATTCATTCTGAATCTTGAGGACGTGATGCTCTTTTTCTTGTAATTTGCAATGGCCACTGGAAATTTGGATTATAGGCACTGCCGCACTGAACCATTGTGATGAATAATATATACTTGAAAAGTTGATGTGAACAGGTCAGTCAATTTGGTGTCCTCACTAAAGGCATCATGTTCGAATCTCACCAGGAAACATCTTGGGCTGGCCATAAAAAAGCTTCGAAATGGCCATGGGGCCTACCACGGTTAGGCCCCCTACATCTGATTCGGAGACTAATGTTTCTCTGAATCTCGGGTAACTTGAACAAGGAAAACGTCTAGTTTCCCGTTTTGAAAAGTTAATGTTCTTTTATGGTATATAGTGCTCTTATTAGCTTCCACTTAGTTCTCTATGCCAGTGACATGTCATTATTTATATGTTTTCCAGGCAAAGTGGATGGTGGAACATTCTGTGGTTCCTTTGAGGCTCTTTCACGAACGATGTGAGGTAATTCGTACTAGATAGGAAATGCTACATGAGGCTTAGTTAGTCAAGTTTTATGGAACACTAATATCAAACTTCTTATTGGAGTTCACAGGAAGAATTCCTATGGGATTCAGAGATGATTAAGATAAAGGCAGCTGATTTAAAGTCAAAAGAGGTAAACTAGAAACTGTACTTGTATAATGGTGTTTGTTGTTTTTGTGCATGGCTGATATTTTTATACATTTACATCTGTTGTTTATGTGGAATGGAGTTTTTAGTAATTTGGCTGTGAAGACCTTGCAATGATTTTCTTGTACTATATGCAAATACATCAGCAATGGTTATTACAAGGCTAGTACTAAACACATTCTTCTGATCTTTGTGTTCTTATTTACAGGTCAGGGTTAACACCCGTCTTCTTTACCAACAAACAAAATTCAACCTCCTTCGAGAAGAAAGTGAAGGCTATGCTAAGCTGGTATCATTCTTCCACTGCAAAAATATTTCATATTTTGCTGGGTCTGTTTTGTGGATGTAAAATTTAGTATTGTTATCTTAATAATGACTTTTTAGGATCCCCAAGGGCATATGTTTGAATTTCTTTCTTATACTAGACAAAATATAACAAGGAATATGCTTAATTGTTTACTGTCTATTCACGGAGGGATCAAGTGATTAATGTCAGTTCATTTAGATGCTAATATTCTATGCATCAATATAAAATATCCATCATTTTTATCTCATCCACAACATTTAACATAGATTTTCAACCATCATTTTTCATGTTACTTTTGTGGTTTCTTGGTTCATATGGCTATATTACAGTGAAAAGTATTCCAGTTAAATTTGAGTTGAAGTATAAGTAGAGGGTCTAGGGTCTTGCGTATGAATAATTAGGAAATGATAATTGATATACAGAGCTATAGAGGTTGATAAGTGGAAAGATATTAATCTAAAACTTTATCGTGGCAAGTCTCCGTTTCGCTTAGTGTCTATAAAATTTTATTTATGATGAAAAGGATAACTAAGGTGGAATATTGGATAGAAATTGTAAGCTCTTATGCATAATCTATTGAAAGAAGAAAAAGAAGAATAGTAACAATAAGACACTTCAGGGAAAAAGAAATAAGGTAATTCAAACCTTTGTCTGCTGTATAAGTACCATCCTGGTCTGTTTCTACGGTAAAAGATGATATTGAAGTAATAAACAATTAGGATTGGATCTGCCATTATCATATGTGCACCAAAAGAAAACCTATTAATCATATACTATTGCAAAGTGGCATACAAATTAAATGAACAGATGTTGTCAGATTTTTACCAATCTTTTCTTATATGTGTGAGTCATGTGATAGGCAATACGTGCTCTGGAGGTTTTATTTGATTTTTGTTTATGCATGCCAATTGATCCCTGATTGGTTTTCCTTATACGATATATGATTAGCTGTTTTCGAGTTTGTAGGTTACCCTTCTCTGTCAAGGTTCGGAGGATAGGTCTCAAAATACATCAGCTGCAACAGTTGGCATAATCAAGGTTTAAACATGAACTTCATTACTTCAATAAAGTTTTTTTTACTACTTGTTCCATACCTGGTCTTCTTACTAATGGTTTTTTTGCAGTCATTAATTGGACACTTCAATTTGGATCCAAACCGTGTCTTTGACATTGTAAGTCACCCTTTTCTGTTACTATGGTCAATATATGCTTTATTAAATGCTACGATACATGTAATTTACTAGTACTTATGGATATATTTTGGCTTTAGGTATTGGAATGTTTTGAACTTCAGCCTGATAACAATGCCTTCTTGAACCTGATACCTATATTTCCAAAGGTATCCAATAACTGTGATCAACCTGATGTTAATAGATGTGCTTGCACCGAGGTTTTTTTTCCTTAAATTCTATTTGTATATCATAAAAAAAGAATTGCTTTGCTTCTTGCAGTCCAATGCTTCTCAAATTCTTGGGTTCAAGTTTCAATATTACCAGCGTATGGAAGTGCATAATACTGTACCTTTTGGGCTTTATCAGCTTACAGCAATACTGGTCAAGAACGAATTTATTGATCTTGATAGCATGTGAGTATTATGGATACATTAACTGTCATTGTTGCTTTACTATGCTGTTCATTTGCTTTACTTCTAACTTCTAAGCTGCTTTTGGTGACGGACTTTAACTATCTAGGCTTACTGACTAAGTTGCTTCAACATGCTCCATTTGTGATTCAGATACACTCATCTACTTCCCAATGATGATGAAGCCATTGAGCATTATAATGTATTTTCAGCAAAGCGACTTGATGAGGTAAATATACGGAAACATGTTTTACATACTCGTAATTACTTCTGAACTTGATAGAATTGGCTACGGCTGTTGTGCTTTTGTTCTTGCAAAGCTGGTTACTAAATCCTGGAATGTAAATCTTATCTATCATATATTATTATTGTAATCACGCCTATAAAGTACGAGTCTAAGTTCTCATCCGAAATTATAGATAACCCATATTTTGTTATGGAAAGTATGAAAAAGGCAAGGCATATGCTCACCAAGAGCAGTTAATTTTGTAAAATCCTCATTTCAGCTGTTAATACTATTATTCTGTTCTTTCTAGGGATTTTCTTAACTTCTTATGTCAGAACTGGTTGTATAACATATTTATTACGGCTTGTTTCTCTGCCATATGTGGTTCCTTCATGCAGGCTAATAAAATTGGCAAGATTAATCTTGCTGCTACCGGGAAGGATCTTATGGATGACGAAAAACAAGGAGATGTGACAGTAGATCTTTTTGCTGCTTTAGAGATGGAACGCGAAGCAGTTATAGAACGCTCTTCAGAGCTTGAAAACAGTCAAACTTTGGGGTTGCTTATTGGTTTTCTTTTTGTGGACGACTGGTTAGTCTACTTGCGTGATATGTTGATCTTGTATACTGGAATAGTTTTATCTTTATACTATTTTCGTTTATGTATTTGCTATAAAGTTGCATGTAAACTAAGTTATTTTGACCTTGTATTTGGTTTACTGGTTACCTTACTTGTGTATGTTCTGCAGGCATCATGCTAATATCCTTTTTCGTCGCCTCTCACCTCTCAATCCAGTTGAACATATTCAGATATGTGATGGACTCTTCAGGTAAATCTGAAATACTTGATCAAATATATATGAGATGATACCTTTTATTTGTTTTTACCTTTGCAAGTTCGCTTAGGTTTTGGTATGGAATATGCATGTACAGGATTATTGAGAAAACAATTTCTCCTGCTTATGAACTTGTCCGTCACTCACCGCTTCAAGCTACAGGAGATTCGGATTTTATGGAGACAGATAATAACCTCATTAGGAGATTGTTCATTGATCTCCCAAAAGAGTTATTTGAGATGCTTACTTCTGTTGGACCCTATCTTCACCGTGATACATTACTGCTCCAAAAGGTACACAATTTCATCTTTTATATTGCAAGATGTTAGAATCTAGTACCCCTGTAGTTCCGAAATCAACATTTACCTTTTCCATCATAATTAGGTGTGCAGAGTGTTGAGAGGTTATTACCTGTCTGCCCTTAAGAGTGTCACTTCTGGTGATGGCTCTAATTCGGATACTGGTTTGAGTGGAAATCGAACTCCTCGCTTCCACTTAAAGGAAGCCAGGTTAAATCTTGAGGAAGCCTTTGGTGCATGTTTACTTCCTTCACTGCAAATGATACCGGCAAATCCGGCTGTTGGACAGGAAATCTGGGCTGTATTGAGCCTCCTTCCATATGAGGTTGGCAATATATTACTAAATTAATTAGTTTAATGGATGCATGGATTAATAAGTCTCATGTTGTTAGGCAAGGTATCGTCTATATGGTGAATGGGAGAAGGATGATGAGTGCAGCCCCATGGTTCAATCTGCAAAGCAGACAGCAAAGGTTACACCTTACTCTACTCAGTATTCCCTTCCAGCATGCATTACCTGTGATCATTCTAGAATAATCTGCAATCATATGCTGTTTTGTAGTTGGACACTAGAAGGATCTTGAAACGGCTTGCAAAGGAAAATCTAAAGCAGCTTGGAAGGATGGTAGCCAAATTAGCTCATGCAAATCCCATGACCGTTCTTCGAACTATTGTCCACCAGGTAGAGATACATACTACATTGTCTCTTATTACGTCTTCCTCCAGCTTTGCTCTACATTACCATTCTGTTCACGAGGGTCACTTGGCTTTATATATAATATTTAAATGTATTATTCTAGATGCATATTTTTCTGTGCTGTAGAAAATAACATTATTTTTGAAACTCCAATTTACAGATAGAGGCATACAGGGATATGATTGCTCCCGTTGTTGATGCATTTAAATATCTAACACAGGTGGGTATTTAATTTTTATTCTCAATTGAATCTATTCTCTGTGCTTATCTCTTGACAGTGAATCTGCGTGATTCTTTTTACAGCTTGAGTATGATATTTTGGAATATGTTGTGATCGAACGTCTGGTACAAAGTGGGCGTGAAAAGTTAAAAGATGATGGTCTTAACTTATCAGACTGGCTGCAATCTTTGGCTTCATTTTGGGGTCATCTGTGCGTAATGCTGCTCTAACTTTTTTCTCTTGCCGCCTCTTTTCACATATCAGCCTGTTATTATAGAATGCATATATATATATATACACTTAGTTCTTTTATGTATGGGCTGGCCTGTATGGGTTTCTTCCTTCCATGTTAAAATAATTTACCTTGTAGGCTGATTAAGGCAACTTACAGTTTCAGAGACCTTATCTCATGCTGTTTTCTTTGTTGTACTATGTGCCAACTTTTTTACACCTGCCTTCTAATAAGTTCCTTCTGCATAGTCGCTTATCTTTTCTGTATTTTCTCATTAGTCCTGTAGTTTTGATGTGAAGTTTTTACCAATATAAAGTGCCCTTGTGTTTAGAGTTCAAGGCATCTTTACCTGACCGGGTTGTGGATTGATTCAGCAGCATGGTTACCTCAGCCTGGAAAGCTATGAACATTTCAGATTTTCTTTAGCTATGTTGTTTGATACCAGTTCAGAACTCCTATTGCTAGATTGCCTTTCGGGGTTGGCAACTGGCAGGTGTGCATATTAATAAAAACTTGGCGCTGTCTGTCTACATTACCAACTGAGAAGTAATTTAAGCCCTAAACCTCTTGGCATACTTGGTTCTTCTTTGTACCAAGGAATAATCTGTCTGTCTGGGTGGAAGTTTTGGATAAAACTAGAAGCTATTCATTCAAAACAATAGAAGTAAGAGCAGTGATTGAATTTTTCTTGTTTAAAGATGAAGTTTATCTAAGCAGCAAGGTCTGGAATATCCTTTCTACGAGTTTGAGATAGTTGGAATGCTATCTTCAAGATTTGTAGCTCATGGTAGTACTAGCAAGCAAACATGGCGATAGCACAAGTAAGGTAGGCAGGCATTGTTTTGTTGCCTATAGGTTAGAAGGGATTGTTGAAGGCAGGATAGGATGATAAGATGAGATTTTTTGTTGATATGAAGGATTTCTTTCCAAACCTGATTTTTGTCTATGGTTTGAAATCTTGCTTTTGTATAGAAGTCTCCGCCTATGAAAACACTTGGGGTTTGACTTACACATGCTAACTGGCTAATGTCTGTTGAAGCTTAGTTTCATTTTGGTGCCTGAAGAGCAGCAATGTAATGAAATAAATTTGTGTTACTCTTGTTGATTGGAGTTAGGGTGTGAAGGTAATTTTGTATAGAAGTCTCCGCCTATGAAAATACTTGGGGTTTGACTTGCATGCTAACTGGTCAATGTCTGTTGAAGCTTAGTTTCATTTTGGTGCCTAAAGAGCAGAAATATAATACATTTCTGCTCTCTCTTGTTGATTGGAGTTGGGGTGTGAAGGTAATTTGCAATTTAAAAATAAAAATCCGAAGGACATACTTTACTGTGGTGGTATGCATCCTATTAACTAATATTAGGGAGTTTCAGCATGGTGGCTTCTTTGGTTAGTTCATTTGGGGATGTGGTTATGGATTACCTTTTGATAATTCAGACATGCTGGACATGTAACTGGCGTCGTTTTCAAATAAAAAGAAACTAAAAGAAACATGCCTATATACCATCTGCAGACAAAGCTAGATGACTCTGAATGCTAAATTATTTTTGTAATCTTCATCTACCAAAGTTCTCGATGATTTGATGCTGGTCTTTATTATGATGAATGGGAACTATCGTGAGAGGCTTGGCGTGTAGTGTGTAATCCTGTACATCATAATCCGGTAGTCGCATCTCAGGTACATGGTGGTATTGATCCTTCTTGTTCTGGCCTCATGGGAGTCCTACTTTGCTTTTAGAAGGAATTGGTGAAGTATTTTTTGCCTTTGTTTCTTTTTAACAAGTGGATTGCCATTGTTGCACTACTTTTTGTATATGACTTTAAAGATTTTAATCATTGTATTTACTAGATCTTCCTTCTTTTTTTCTTTCTTTTTTTTTTTACTTGGATCGGATAACATTTTCTTATCTGTGTTAAGCATATCAAGTTTGTATGAAAGTTATAGAAATGTTGAAGTACGTATAGCTCTTTTTTACCACATGCTATGTGTCATAATTATTAGTGTTTGTGTAGGTTTTAGTAATAGCTAATGCCTGGAGATCTGCTCTCTCTCCTGACGTCACATTTATTAAAAGTTTTACTC
The DNA here is from genome assembly GCF_010389155.1 of Erigeron canadensis. NCBI lineage: Eukaryota > Viridiplantae > Streptophyta > Magnoliopsida > Asterales > Asteraceae > Erigeron > Erigeron canadensis. Next base: position 18,426,808 of record NC_057768.1, read on the forward strand.
TATTTTCTCTGCTACCATTTTTTGCTTCTTTTTCATTTCTCTATTCAACCATTTTGTGAATATGCTAGTATACATATATTTTCTTTTTCATCTTTCACTGTTCCACCATTCAGTGATGATGCTAGTTTAAGAGTCAAACTTTACGAGTTTTTGTTATATCGATAGCAGATTGTATTGGAATATAGTACAGACATAGTATTCCACTTTCATGTGTCTGACATACATTAAATGGCCAAATCCTTCCTTTTTTCAATCTTTTATATAAAATTTAAGTAGTCATAGAAGCCTGAGGAGAGTTGTCCATATATGATGCTTTGAGCTTGTGAATTGGAATAAGACATACTCTGGTGAACTTCTTTTAACATACCCTTTTCCTCTTCCCAGTTGTCTTGAATTTTATATGTAACCTTTTTTACATCTTTGCATACTTTCAATATATATTTAGGCTTATTTATGTAGGTGATTAGAAGAGATCTGTTACTTGCTTTAGGTAAACCTATATTTGGTATTTAGGGTAATTTTTGGGTAATGCTTGAACTAAAAATGTGCAAGTTAGTTATATGTAGATAAGCTTAGTGTGTTTTTATTTTTTCTGTATGCAGTCATTTTGTAATTCCGCTTGAACCCGTTTCATTTATGTCTAAAATTTTAAGTATTTGCTGCAGCAGGTATTAGTGTTGATTGTTGTGTGTTTTAATTGGCATGAATTATTTTTGTTTTCTAATTTGTCGAGCGTGGGCATAGGTGTTTTTATGGTCAATCTTTCTAATTTTTGTTTGATATTGTTATATAAGTTCACAGAAGTAAATAGGATATTATGAATTGTGTAAAAACAGACATTGCTGGCAATGTTTTATCCTATCCCCTTGGCAATATGACAACTAGGAGTCCCTGATTAGGGGTTAGCATGCATTATGGTTGCTTAGGGCACTTAATTTGATGTGATTGTTATATTTCAGGTGTAAGAAGTACCCATCGATGGAACTCAGGGGTCTATTTCAGTATTTGGTAAATCAGTTGAAAAAAGGGAGTGGGATTGAGCTTGTTCTTCTGCAGGTATCCTTTTTTTCTTTGAACGGCAATAAAAGATATATTATTAAAAGTAACAACAAGAATACCAGCAAGAAATACAACATTTTACATATACTAGACCTTCTTGGAACTTTAACTGCTAAGGTTACAAAAGGGTGGAAAAAACTTATGCCAAAAATAGGAGAGACATAAGAAAAAACCCCATCGACGAAGGCCGAGCCACCGGTTTTCACTTCGTGATGTTTTTGTTGCAACCCCAAACAAGTTCCAAGGAAACAAAAACTAAACCAAAATTAAAGAGAAAAATCCAAAGGTATCCTAATATCGAAAGTTATGGTTTAACATTTTCTTTTCCCTCTTTCCTTCTCTTAGTTTCTTGGGTGTTGTGTGGACTAATTTTTATGACACGTATACGATTGATGAGCTGTTATTAATGGTGCAGGAGCTTATCCAGCAAATGGCTAATGTTCAGTACACTGAGAACATGACTGAAGAGCAGTTAGATGCTATGGCTGGAAGTGAGACTCTACGCTATCAGGCTACCTCTTTTGGAGCAACCCGAAACAATAAGGTGTTTACATCCCAAAATAGCAATTAACTTTGGTTAGATACCAGGTTAATATATCCAAATTTGTAGACAATTATTTTTTAAAAACTTTTGTCAATAATCATTATCCATAATCATGGTTGTAAATATCGGATTTATCGGCCGATATATTGGCGATATATCGGTTATCGGCCCTTCACCGATAAGAAAAATGACTTATCGGGCAATTTATCGTTTTGGTTAAATTTCGGTCAAACTTTGGTCAAACTCGGCACTTATCGGTCAAAAAAAAAATTGACCACTTTTTTTTCAAAAAAAACTGGGTTTATATCAAATATTAGGGTTTATTACTTTCTTTAATTCAATTTTTTCTAGCTATTTTTTAATAAATTCTTTAATTTTTGAGTTAATCTTTAATAATCTTTTAATTTCTAGTTGTAAATTGTAATTACTTTCTATACTACTGTTTTTCCCTTTTGAATATAGTCTATAGATACTTAAATTTCAAAACTTTAATTGTAATTATTTTTTTTTCTACAATTTATATTCTAATTATTGATGTAAAAAATACGGTAGATTGATAGGAACCGATTGTATATATTGCTAGTATATATATAAATAAACTTTTAAAAAAATTCCTTTACATTTTAGGGTATCCGAAATATCCCCGATATATCCTATTTGTCGCTTATCGGAGGTCGGCCGATAATAAACCGATAACCGATATTTATAACCTTGTCCATAATGGAATTTATCAGTTAAAAGAGGTAGCCACAGAAACATATGCATTTTGGATATATATGATGATGATGCTTGTGAAATATTGATGAGAGTTTTTCTGCAGGCTTTGATCAAATCCACCAATAGATTACGAGATTCATTGCTTCCAAAGGATGAGCCAAAATTAGCAATTCCACTTTTGCTACTCATTGCTCAGCATCGCTCTGTGTGAGTCTATTTGTGTTATATACAGCTTTTTATTATTGTTGAAGTTGTCACGAGGGGATGGCAAGTAGACCTGGGACGTTTTAATGCTTGTTCTTTTTAAGTTTAAGACAGTGGTTTTTTAGAGTCCCTAGACTTCCGTTTTTTTTTTTTTCATTTTTTTTGAATATTGTATGAATATTCAGTTGGATACCGTAAGTACATCACACCTTGTGTTAAATATTTTACTTTGATATCCAGGGTTGTGATCGAGGCTGACTCTCCTCACATTAAGATGGTCTGTGAACAACTGGATAGATGTCATGGATCCCTTCTGCAATATGTGGAATTCTTATGTGGTGCCATGACGCCAATAATCTCGTATGCGCAGCTTGTTCCACGTCTTCATGATCTCATACACTTATACCACCTTGAACCTGAGGTTTCCTTTGCTTTTCTTCTTAAATGTCTAACATTTGCTATATAGATAATAAAAAAGATGAATATTTATATCTATCTCTCTTATGTATTTCTATTAGAACCTTTAGTATGCATTTATTACCCTTCGCTTAATGCTTCTTATTTTATTTTATTTTATTCAGGTTGCATTTTTAATTTATCGACCTGTGATGAGACTCTTTAGATGTCAGAGTTCACCTGATGTTCTTTGGCCTTTAGATTGTGATGAATTGACGAGTAGTTCAGCTGCAGAGGACAGTGAATCAATGGATATATCTGGAAAACTCATACTTGATCTTGGTCCTTCCCAGAAACCCATAATGTAACGTTTCTGAATACTCTGTGATTTTTATGAACTTACTTTGATCTAGTTTAATTATTATGAAATATATTTTTTTTTGCATGTATATACATATAGTTTAATTCTTTGATCTTATCTTGCAGGTGGTCAGATCTTCTTGATACAGTTAGAACAGTGTTGCCTTCAAAAGCCTGGAACAGCCTCTCTCCTGATCTATATGCCACATTTTGGGGTCTAACACTCTATGATCTCTATGTACCTAGAAGTCGCTACGAGTCTGAAATAGCTAAACAGCACGCTGCTCTTAAAGCTTTGGAAGAACTTTCTGATAATTCTAATTCGGCAATTACTAAACGTAAGAAGGATAAAGAAAGAATACAAGAATCTTTAGATAGACTAACCAGTGAACTTCGAAAACATGAAGCAAATGTTGCGTCTGTTCGTAGACGTCTGGCCCGTGAGAAAGATAAATGGTTGAGTTCTTGCCCTGATACATTGAAGATTAACATGGAGTTCCTTCAACGGTGTATATTTCCACGATGTACATTCAGCATGCCAGATGCAGTATATTGTGCGATGTTTGTTCACACTCTTCACTCGCTAGGCACACCTTTCTTCAACACAGTCAACCATATTGATGTTCTGATTTGCAAAACTTTACAACCAATGATATGTTGTTGCACCGAGTATGAGGTGGGTCGGCTTGGCAGATTTCTGTTTGAGACGCTCAAGATGGCTTATTATTGGAAGGTAATTATTGATATGTGGGAAGTTGGGTGGTTTTGTTAGTAGGTAAAAGTTGGTTTGGATTAAAATGGGTCAGGTAGGGCCGATCCACAAGCATATTCATATTCATATCCATTTCTTTTTGTTGTCATCAATGTACAAAATATGGTTGGTTATAAATGACACTATATATTAGTTAAAAATAACGTTACGTTTTTTGGAAAGTGATGTCGGATGGTTTTTTTTTTTGGCATTTGAATAGACTTTGAAGACTACAAAACCTGTTTGACCCATTTGAGCTATTTCTTTTTGTATCAACTTCTCTAGCTTAGCCGATATGACCCCTTATAGAAAAAATAAAACATATCAAAAAGTTGACCCACTTATAGGTGAATGTTTTGACATCGGCTCCTCTAACTCTAGTATGGTTTACCTTTCTTCAGAGTGATGAATCGGTATACGAACGCGAATGTGGAAACATGCCTGGATTTGCTGTCTATTATAGATATCCAAATAGCCAGCGTGTCACATATAGCCAATTTATTAAGGTGAATTTGTAATTAAACAATCATATTAATTGTGTTTTGAATGACAAGGTTAATTTGCTTTATGAAACATTTGAGATTCAGAACAAATGCAATACTTTGCTGGTTGTTATTTTGTGATGTCTAATGCTTACATTTTGATGATGAAAGGTACATTGGAAATGGAGCCAAAGGATTACAAGATTATTGATCCACTGCTTAGAATCTACGGAGTACATGGAAATTCGCAATGCTCTTATCTTGCTTACAAAAGTTTCAAATGCTTTCCCTGTTACTAGGAAAAGTGGGATCAACCTTGAGAAAAGGGTAAAGTTCAGTTTTATTGCTGGCATCGTAGATTCATTTGATCAAGTTAGATGTGCTGACTATTTTTTCCAGGTTGCTAAACTTAAAAGTGATGAAAGAGAAGATCTAAAAGTGTTAGCTACTGGTGTTGCTGCAGCCTTGGCTGCTCGAAAGGTGATGATACCAAACGAGCTTATTTATTTATGTTATTGTGGAGGTGGCTGTCTCGGCCCAATTAAATTGGGTGATTTTGGCTGTTTTTAATCTCAAGGGAGTCGAATAAAACTTAACTAGAAGAGGAACGGTGTCAAATGGGTTGAAGTCTGTTTTTTTAGTGCATACGTTTCAAATCGCATTTCTTCAAAATATATAGATTTTCATTGTAATATATTGCTTATGTGCTTATAAGTAACATGTTACTTATTTAACACACAAAAAAACAATGAACAATGTGTTTTCGGGCCAACCTTACCTGATACGGCCCATTTTGAACTGGTACCAGAGATGACCCATTTCAACCAAAATTTGTTGACCTCTCCTGCCAATTTAGTCACCATTAATCAATCATTTTCTACTGTGCCATTTATGTGTATAAACAGTATTTTCAAAGCAGTTGATGAAGCAAACTATATAATAGGTTACATTGAGTATAATCGATCACGTATTTCAATAGCTAAAACAAGATTGGTTAACGTATTTTAATAACTAAAACAAGATTGGTTGTATATATACGATCAACCTAAACCTATGTTATATCTATTCTAACTATTAAAACAAGATTGGTTTTATAAATAAGATTTAGTTCAACCTATGTTATATATATCTGCATATGCACTGATGTAGTGTCGTGGTATACAGCCTTCATGGGTTACAGAAGAAGAATTTGGAATGGGGTATCTTGATTTAAAGTCTGCATCATCAACAGCTTCAAAGTCTGCTCCATCAACTAGTGGCCCACCTAGTGAAGCTGTAAGTGGAAGATCTACTTCAGTAGTACATCATCATGATTCTATTAGAGAGCCTACAGTGAGGGCAAAACCTTCAGAAAGTAAACATGAAAAGGGAAAAGGTAGTTCACTAAGTAATGGTTCAGATCCTTCATTACAATCTGGACCATCCAAATCAGCAGAAAGTCAAAAACAGACCGATGATTCTGGAAGTAGAGTCTTCGATGAGAATCCTGCAAAAGGTGCTACACTGAAAAGGTCGGTTCTTGCTGCATCTGTATCAAAGCAAGCAAAACAGGATCTTGCAAAAAACGAACCTAAACCAAAAACTGTTGGGAGAATCTCATCATCTGCTGCTGGTGAGCAGGCTGTGGCTCTTCATGAGCCTTCTATAAAAGGCCCCACACTGTTGACAAGGTCATCAGAAACAGATACCGGTATGTCAAAAATGGCTGAATCAAGAATCACTTCTATAAAAGATGAGTCTTCTGAAGCTGTTGATGTCCAAAGGCGGCCTTCATCTCGACCCTCTCATTCTCCAAGGCATGATAATACCTCCGTCTCAAAATCTAACGATAAAGCAGCTAAGAGAACAAGCCCAGCTGAGGAACAAGAGCGCTTTGTTAAACGACGAAAAGGGGAACATGATTTGAGAGACATCGAGCCCGAGGTTCGGTTCTCGGATAGAGAGAGGTCCTTAGATCCCCGAGCATCAGAGAAGTATTACCAGATTGAAGACGATCCAGTCAAAAGTAATGACAAGTCATTAGATAAATCGAAAAATGAAAGATACGATAGGGAATACCGAGAAAGATTTCATGGAGATGATGTTACAGAAAAGTCAAGGGATAGGTCGATGGAAAGATACAGCAGAGAGCGGTCAGTTGATAGGACTTCTGATAAAAGCAAAGATGACAGAAATAAAGGGCGGTACAATGAGACTTCTGTAGAGAAGTCTCATGTTGATGACCGGTTTCGAGGGCAAAGTTTGCCACCTCCGCCACCTTTACCACCACATGTGGTTCCTCAATCCTTGAATGCAAATCGAAGAGATGAAGACTCCGATAGAAGAGTTGGAACAAGTAGACATTCACAGCGACTGTCTCCAAAGCACGATGACAGAGAACATAGACGATCTGAGGAGAATATGTTAATCTCTCAAGAAGAAGCAAAACGAAGAAGAGAAGAAGAAATTCGAGAAAGAAAGCGAGAAGAACGGGAAGGATTTGCAGCAAAGGTAAGTCTCATTTGCAAATCTCATTTTCATTCTCTTTTAAATGTAAATTACATTTTCTAACCCTTTAGCATGTTAAAAGTTACTTATTTTGTCCCTCTATAATTTTAAGTACAGAATTTATCTGTAATAAGATTTTTTTTTCTTTTTTTTTTTGCAAGGATGGATTTTGTTATTAGATAACATCCCTAGAAAGAATTTTTTGTATGGTTTTGATGGTAACATTTTAGTCATTATGCCGATTTTTTGGCACACGAGGGCATGTTACCCGTATATTATTCCTTTGCTTTTTCTCCTTTTTGACCCTCTTCATTATACACACACCATCCCAACCCATAATTTATTGTAGAAATTTCTATTTGAGGCATTGATATTGTTTTAAAACTTGTGGATTTAGATGGATGACAGAGAACGAGATGGAGAGAGGGAAAAGGGTAATCTTCTGAAAGAGGAGTCGGATGTGAATGCCTCTAAGCGACGAAAGCTGAAAAGAGAGCATCTGCCATTGGAGTCTGGGGAGTACTCGCCAGTAGCTCCAGCACCGCCTCTCCTTAACATTAATATGACACCGTCATATGATGTCAGAGATAGGGGGGACCGAAAAGCAGCTGTTCTTGCACGCCCTGCTTACGTAGAAGAATCTAACCGTATGCATGGAAAAGATGTACCCACGAAGATGACACGGCGTGATTCGGACCCGTATCCTTTATATTAAGTTTGACCATTTATGTAAAATAAGAGTTTTAAAGTACGGGCCAAAGGGTTTGACGCAAACAAGTAATATATGATACCTAATTAGTTGGGCGGGCACTTTTTGCAACAAACATAGACTTTTCACTACATACTTTTTGTGCTGCTTTCCGCTACAAAGACAAAAAGGCTTATCATGATTCTATTTAAAAGTTTTTGTGCATTAAAATCTATCCAGGCAACTTTTGACCTGTTTGAGTTTCTGACCATTTTTATTATCTTAACTTTCTTTTATACATTTTTGTTGAGCAATGCCTGACATTTTAAATAGAGAACTGAAAGTGGCCAATTAATTAATGGATTGGAATTGCCACCTCAATAAATGTTTATCTTAATACAGTGTTCCCTTGAATTTTCCTTTAACATTGATGCCTTAGAATGTATGACAGAGAATGGGAAGACGAAAAACGACAGAGGGTCGAACCAAAGCGGAGGCATCGGAAATAGAGATATAGATACACTGCTTGTGTTTACTTGTTGAAAGAATGATACATGCTCTGAACATTGATTTGCGTGCCGGTTCTTCCATCCGTTACCGATTGGATAAATGCGTAATCATGATACTCTATTGCTGGTTATATGGTGACTTGTGTGTCTGTTGCATGATTCTCTGTGCTTATCATCAGTTCCATAGGTTAACGGTGTATGATAATGGATCTTATTTCGACTTGACTTGCAGAGTTGATACAAGGGAATTTCTCCTCACACTAGGAGTTTTTTAGTTGATACTACAATTTTGTGTCTGGAAGTTTTTATTGTGCTACATAATTTATCGATTCGAATTTGATATTTTAAGTAGTAATGGTCATATAATGAGGGAATGGTTTTTGATTTAGGTTGCATTTAAAAGTAAAATTATTATTTAGTAGATAATCAGAACATGAAGCAAGTGTGGTTAGAAAGCAATGTAATATCTGCCATGGTTACCGAACCTTTTTTAGGCAGACAAAAAGACTTGGAAATTAATATAAATACGTCAAAACCACGTGCAAGAGAGATCAAACCAAACACAATCAATTTAGAGATTAATTTATGAAATGTAAGAAACTTTGAACGAATGTCTATAGTAGAAATAACTAAAGTTGTGTATTGTATGTAAACAATTCGAAATAATGTTTATTATATGTAAGAATTTTGTTTCAACCAATTAAAATCTGATAAGTGACACTTGTACATGGTTGCCACATATGTTTTCTTACATAACAATAAACATTTTTTTGAGTTGTTTACATACAATATACACAACTTAGTTTTGTCCTACTATAAACATTTGGTTAAAGATAGTTACATTTTAGGACACTAATCCCATAAATTTAACCTATCAACCTTGCCGGCTTAGGGAAATCACCAAACTGAACCGCTTAGTTTGAATTCCTTTTTAGGCGGCACATCTGAAAAAGAAAATGTGGGTAAATTGAAAATCTACACTGTAAATTGGAAATCTACAATGGCAGATAGAAATGTTGATGGTTTGGGCGTAGGTAGTCTACAGGATATTAATATAACCCTTATCTAATCATTGCAGCCATCTATGGGTGTCGGACATTTTTTCCTTTTAATGCCTAGTCAAAGACCCTGGGGGAATGGATGAGTATTAGCCTATTAACCTTGTTGGTATCATAAGTAAGGTTATTTCAAAGGTTTTAGCAAATAGATTGAGAAAGGTTATTGGCTGATCAGTCATCTCTAATAACCAATCAGCTTTCATTAGAAAGAGATTAATATTGGATGGTCCATTAGTAGTGAATGAGGTTATTGGGTGGGCGTAAAAAAGAAGCAAACTTTTTTTTATTTTCAAGGTGGACTTCCAGAAGGCATACGATAACCTCGTAAACTGGAGGTTTCTGATTTCGGTAATGAGATAATTGGAATTTCAGAAGGTGCAGATGGATTTTGGAATCAGCAAGGTTGCCCGACTTCCAATGCTCAAAAGGGATCCCATCTCACGTTATCTATTCATAATGGTGATACGAATCTTTTTCTAGTATCATGAAGAAGGCTGGTATTTTTAAAGATGTACTTCCAAATGGGACTCACCTGTCCCATTTGACTTACGCAGATGATTGTATCATTTTAGGGGAATGGTCGGCGATAAATGTTAAAAATATCGCTAGAATTTTAAGGATCTTTTATTTGTGCTCGGGTCTTAGAATCAACATCGGGAAATCCAATCTTTACGGGATTGGATTTGATAGTGATTGTTTGAGGCTGAGATTGTTAACTGTAAGCCAGGTACTCTCCCTTTCTCTCATTTGGGGATCATGGTTGGGGCAAATATAAATAAGGTCGTGAGTTGGAAATATATATTTGATATCTTTGAGTCGAGATTGGCTAGTTGGAAAGGTAAGCTTTTGTTCATTGGGGGAGAAAAGCTTTTGTCCATGGGTAGAGCTCGGGTAACACTAATTAAAGTTGTCTCGAAGAGTTTACCCTCTAATTACTTTTCTATATTCAAGGCTCCATGTATGGTCACGGAAGGGCTAGAAACTATTACAAGAAGATTCCTATGGGGAGTGGTTACTAATGCATTGAAAATTCACTGGGTCGCTTGGGAACGGGTAGCCTCCCTTGTGGTGGTTGGTGGACTTAGTATGTCGAGGCTTAAGGATGTCAATGTAGCTTTGCTTTCCAAGTGGATGTGAAGTTATAAAACAGAAGTGAATGGGCTGTGGAGGGCGGTAATAAGTTCGATTTACGATGGTTCAAGAGGCTAGTCTTCCATTTCTCATAATAAATATATACCGGGTGTAAGGGGCTTGTTGGTGAAACACATTGTCAAGATCAAGGTTTCTCGGGTTAACTTGACTCGGCTAGTTAAAGGGGAAGTTGGGAATGGTTGTGATATTTGTTTTGGGTAGACACTTGGTTAGGTTCAAGCCCACTTATGGCCGAGTTCCCACTACTATTTAAGATTGAAAAAGAGAAATTGTGCAAGGATAGAGTCGGGAATAGAATAAACTGGAATTGGGCGAGACAACCTAGTGGCACTAACGAAATGGAAGCTTGGAAGAATGATCAGTTTACTGGAGAACGTGGCTTTATCAGGTTCTTTGGACAAAAGGGTTTGGTTTGGTGATGAAAAGAACGGGTTTACAGTTAAAGGGGTCAAATCTCTTCTGATCAATGACCGCTATTACTGATAAAATTATAATCTGAACAATTTCTAATGATTGAATCTCAATTCAATCAATACACAAAACTAAACTGATTTCAATCAGAATCAAATTAAATTCACCACCGCTATTCTGGTGTGAATCAATTATCTATTGATAATAGTTCTATTACAAGAGATTACCTAGACTATTTGATCAACAAGAATCGAATCAACAAGAAATATAGATACAGAAATTGTAATATGACTACGCAATATATGAGAGACAATAATGGTTGTGTTAACCCTAAAAGAGGGTTATAAGCTTCCTTTTATACAAGGCTACTTTCCCGCAATTACAACCAGCCCCCTCCTTTCTTCACTTCTTACATCTTCAGTCCAAAGCTTCATAACCTACAAAACAAGTTTACTCAAATGACACAATGAGTCCCTCAACATATGAAAGGTTAAGAATACTTAATTTGGCTCCCCCTTTTAGTCTTAACCTTGATGATATCAACTTAAGCTTTGAACAAATAAAATTATGTTGTTTTGTATCCAGAGCTTTGGTAAGAATATCTGCAATTTGATTTGCAGAGCTTATTTTTTGAGTATAAACAACACCTTTAAAAAAAAAAATTTCTCACAAAATGTAAATCAATTTCAAGGTGTTTTGTTCTCTCCTGAAACATTGGATTAGCAGCTATTAAAATAGTTGCATCACTATCACAGAACACCTTAACAGGATTTAAACCTTCACATTTTAAATCTTTTAAAATTTTTAAAATCCAAATTACTTCAGAAGTAACTGAAGAAAGAGATCTATATTCAGCTTCAGTTGAAGACTTTGAAATAGTGTTTTGTTTTTTACTTTTCCAAGATACCAAAGAACCACAAAAGAAAACACAAAACCCAGAAAACACACTTTCTACTAACAACACTGTTATGGGTGAAATTTCAGGTTTCATTATCTTGAAAATTCAAGATCTTGAAGTCTCGGGATCTTGACATAGCTGAATATTCTAATTAACTATTGTTGTTTTGCCAACGATATATTTCAAATAATGTTGTTATTTCTACATAAGATAAGTATGCAGATTCCAGAATATTCGAATAAAGCTTGGAAGAATACCTCTAACGGTATAAAATGGATTTAACACATGTTTTATCTCATCAACACGCAAAGAAGACTTAGTCCACTAACATAATCGGACTTCAAGTTGATTTCAGCATGAGGAGAATATTTTCAACGGCCACAATATCAGTCAAGATATGCTCCAACGTTCATTTTATGAAGACCTAGAAGATCCCTACAAAGACGGAAGATTAGTTAGGATCTGAAGTCTATATAAACGAAGGAGGTTGATCGATAATAGGCATCTGATATCTTCTTTTTCTGCTCACAAACACTTGTATTCACACACCACTCTCATTACTTTCATTCTCGCACTTAGAAACATCAACCAACTGAATTCATCATTGTAATCATTTTAAACACGATTAATAAGAGAACAAAGGCAGGGACGATTGCTTTCTCACGGGGTTGTTATGCCGGCAATCCTTAAAGGATTAAGGTCTTTTCCTCGATAACAAATCTCGGTGTTCTTTTTTCTTTACTTTTTACTTTAATGCATTATTTACATAATCTTTGTTTTATCTTGATTCTTACGATATCATTTGCATCATATTTTATTTTCTACGTATAGTTTGCGAATATCTTTGACCTCCTTCTTTTATTTAAGTCAACATAATCTTTGACAATCATACTCTATTTTACGCATCTTTGAATCTAAACATATTTTACAAACCCTTAACCTCACGAACGAAAGTTTGGTTACATAATTAATCTAAGTCTTCAACGTAGATTATCTTAGGTAATTTTTGACCAAAAGAATTTGGCGCCCACCGTGGGGCAAAAGGTACTTTCGATTAATTAAAAATCCCTTTGATGTTAATTAAACTAAGTTTTTGAAATTAATACCAAAAATGTCGACTCAACCAACTAACTCTTTGAAAACTATACCTGTTGATTCTTCTCCTATGCCTCCTCCTCCTCCTCCTCCAAGACGTGTTTCGTATCAGAGAAACAAGAATAATACGACTCGAATTTCGAGTCAAGACAAAGGAAAGGAACCAGCGGAGCCATTCCAGATCTTTGATTTACCTGAGGAGACTCCATTAGGAAATTCGTCTTAGGAAAATGCAAGATCGTGCCAAACTCAAAGAAGAAGCTTTTATGATGATCATGGCAATCCGGATCCCTATAATACTGGATCCAAGAATGTCAATTCTGAAGAATTACCTGACTTGTTTACTATTTTGCAGAATCTTAATAAGACGATTAAGACTAATCAAGAATACAATCAGGCACAATTCAGAATCCTTGAATCTAGGATTTCTGAAAACAGACCATCAATGACTCCCAGAAAATTATTTTTAACTATACCGCCATCGGTTGCTCCTGTATCTGCGCCTATTAATACGTCACTCCCAACTGCAACTACGAATTTTGGGAGTAATATTCTGCAAAACACTCATGATGCTGGAACATCTGCCACCATGGGTGCAGGTTTACATAATTCTAATGATTTTTCTGGATCATTTGCTTTCTAGTACCCATCGCAGGGACAAGGAACAAATGATTATATTGCAAGAGAATTCCAGAGGCTTAAACATATTGAAAGGACCCGACTCGATAAACCGAAAATACAATTTTTTTTTTTAATATTTCTTTTACCCCCACGGCGACTCAGTGGGGTTAGGACACCTCCACTGCGACTCAGTGGAAAATTTCTGACCTGCGAGGTGAAAAACCTCCTACTGCGCCGCAGTGGAAGCAGTGGGGTTGGACACCTTCCACTGCGACTCAGTGGAAAATTTCTGACCTGCGAGGTGAAAAACCCCCACTGCGCCGCAGTGGGTCTACACCACTCCCACTGCGCCGCAGTGGGCATTTTCTGACCTGCACCTGATGCAAAAACCAGCCATTTGACACACCAAACAACTCCAAACTATAATATTCATTTGCCCAACTTCTACAAACTAAATTTCAAATATTCTAACAACTATAAAGACACATTTCAAACACAATTACAACATCAACGAGTACACAAAATCAAGGTTTCCATCAAACGGGTCATTTACCCACTTTGACACCTTTTTGACCAAAATTATGAATTCACAACTATCCAAAAACTTTACAACTGGAACATTTACAGAAATTTACCCAAAAGCATGACCCCAAACTAAAATGTACCATGAGCCAAGAAATGAGGGACAACGAAGCTTCTATACCAAAAGATCGTCATTCGCCCGGGAATGACCTAATTACCTTCAAGACGTCCAAATCGCTTCAAACTCTAAATCAACTATCCTCAATCAACAATCACTAGTTCCTTCCTCCGGAACTACCTATATAAGAGAGTAAACATCTAAAATATAAGCAAAGGCTTAGTGAATATACTTACATACATTTACGAATACGAAGGAGGGCATAGTACAAGGACTTTCACATGTAACCTATGGCATCGTCATGTCACATTTACATATTCACCTTGCACACAAACAATACATATATGGATCCATATAAGCTAAACAATCATAACAAATCATATCTATCGGGATTCTTAGGCCCCGGAGGTTCTTAGGCCTCATATCACATCAACTATCGGGATTCTTAGGCCCCGGAGGTTCTTAGGCCTCATAAACAATGCCCTACATGGGCTTAACGCCGAACCAATTACCATGCTTGGAACATTCACATCTCATGGTAATTGGCCCAACGTATACATAAAGGTATGCAAGAATACTCACCTTCTTCGCAATAAAGAGAATAACGCTAACAACAAGCACAAGCAAGCTTCAACCTAAAATCATATCGAAAAATGCATAAGCTTACATTCACAACTTGACTAGTTCAACCTAGCCATTCACAATCACTAGCCTTTTCTAAACCCAAAACCCAACCCATTCGTCATTGAGTTACTTTCATCTTTAACTATAACATTAGGTAGTTCAACCTACCATTTTCATTCACACAACAATAACTAGTAATATTCATCTTTTCTTACAAACTCAATTCATCACATGAATTTATCAATTTCATAATCAAACACATCTTATAACTTAATGACAACTAGGTTAACTAAGGAATTGGAGAAAATGAACCATAATTCATTTTCTAGCAAAATCCCCCAATTTGGTTCATCCATGAACCCTAATTTCAAAAGAAAGATAAAAACTAAATTAAGGGAATTCAATACCTCAAGATTCAATGAGCTAAATCAAGACTATAGGCTACAATTCCTTTTTCTCCCCTTTTTCCTCTTGATTTTCAGCCACCCAAAATCACCAAAACCCTAGCTTGTAAATTTCTATTATAGGTGGAGATGATTAATGATTTTGCTCTTGATGAACTACTCTTTGATTTTGAAAGAATATGAGAAGGAATGCATGAAGGGAAGAAGAAAATGAGAGTGGAAGTATGATTCATACTCAAAAGAAGATGTCTGGCACTTCCTATGGGTGCCACGACCCACTTCTCAATTTGGTGGGTATTTTACCCGCTATCCGCTAAAGTTCCAACTAAATTAACCCTATATCCAAAAATAAAATACTAGGAAATTAATTTAATGTCAACACTAAGAGAAGGGGTTAATTTCTTTTACCATAAAATATTTGGGGTGTTACAACTCTCCCCCACTTGAAACGGATCACGGCCTCGTGATCCAAGCCATATGTAAAGACGGATAATAAACTAGTACGTCATGCTCGGATTCCCACGTACAATCGGACATCCTACCATGCTTCCACAAAATCTTGTAAGTCCTCACCGTCTTATTTTGTACTCTTCTTGTAATATTGCAGAAATCGTTCGTGTTCAGGTGCGGAAGTAAGGTGAATAACAATGGTGGATGTGTGTGTGTTAGTGTGTGTATTGAGAGAGATGACCTGTGTGAGTGTAAGTCTTGGAAAATATTATTAGCAAAAATGTGACTTCAGGTTACAAAAGGTTAAGGCTTAAGGGGTATTTATACTCTAAGTAAATACATAAGCTCCCCCTCAACCTTATATTACATATACAAAATAACAAAGATAAAGAAATACAACTAAGCACTATTTTTGAATTTCTAACATTCTCCCCCTTAGTGCTTGGTTGTCTTTTATCAGTTCCTCCTGTTCCTCCTCCTTCTTTTCTCAGCTCGTCTTTTCTTGTTCTTTCTTTTCTTGTAATCTTGAGCTGCTTTTGATGTAGATGGCTTATCTTTCATAGAATTCCAAAAAGCTCTTTTCTTGTAACTATTCCAAGAGTCATTCCAATACCTCTTAGGAATGAAATGCCAGTTAGCACCTTCTGGACGTTCATCGGGCAATCTGATATTATGTTGAAAGTTAACTGGAGGAATATTATGAGGACCTCATTCATGACTTGGATTCCAAAGAACCCATGAAACTGTCTCAGTATGAATAATTCCTTCTCTTGGTCTAATAGTTCTGACAGCAATAAGATCTCTAACTCTTTGACGCATATCAATTGTTTCTTGAATCCTTCTTATGTGTCTTTCTCTTTGAATCTGGATGTTTTCATTTTCACTAGGATCAGGATTATCATGTATGGCTCTGAGGATGAATAAGCAATATTTCAAAGTGCCATCTGAATACTTGGGAAAATCAGATGCACGGACAAAGATTTTTCCTCTGAAGCTGTTAATGAAAACAAATCCATCCAATTCTTCTATTGGATCTCCAATCTGATAAGAATTCAACTCATAACCTCCTGCTCTCTGATTTGGTCTCGTGAGATTAATTCTTCTTGTTCTCCTTTCTAGACCAATCTAGAAATCATTAAACTCATAATATCTAATTAAAGCCTGAATGTGACTCTTCAGAGCTTCATAAGCAAGGAGTTGATCTGGAGTCTTTGTAATCAAATGAGCACACTGGTTGTAGAGAAAGAGGATGTCAGAGATTGGCAAGTATTGGAAAGATTCTTCATGAACAACATAAATGTGACCATCAGCTCTTTGAACTCTAAATTGGACAAATCTTTGGTTCTGATACTTGATAGGAGCAATCAATGTCAACACACTTGTGATTGGACTCTGGAACTGATTATACCACTCTTCACTTCTTACTGTGCTTTCAGCATTCATCATTTCTAAGTATGCATCCCTTTGATTTTGATGTCTGAAAAGAAAGAATGCTCTCAACCTATTCAAGGTCATGTTGAGTCTTTCCTCGGATGAGCAGTAAATAGGGAAGGCTCTTTCTTCAATGTATCTTGCCCTGCATACTAACTCTTCAGGTCTGACATTCAAATCTAGCATTTGTGCATAATTCTCATAAAAATACCCTTCATTGATTTGCCAGATTTTGTCTCGAGTGATTCTTGGATATCTAATACCCATGCTAAGCTCTCTTGGAGTGTCAAGATTATTTGTATCTCTCAGATCATAGATAATATCTTCAAAAATATCTTTCTCAAATTGTTCTTGAGACATAGCTGGTCTTGGTGGAGCATCATTAGAATCATCCGAATCAGAATCACTGTCATCATCAGTCCTATTCCTTAGTTGAAATGGATCAGGATCACTTGATTGATCAGAACTTGATGTAGTTGAGTAATAGTAAGAGATGTATTTAACAAGTGGAGGCAGATCATTTGAATCAGAATTATGAACTTGATGAGCTTGAGATGATGAAGGAATATCCACACTTTGACTTTGGTCTTGATTTCCTTCTGTTGTATCTTGAACACTTGCTTCTTGTGTTGTATTATGACCTTCTCCACTATCTTGAACATTCTCCCCCTCGGGTTGATCATCCGGATTTTGATCATCCCGACTCCTTAAGATAGTGGTCGGTCGACATTGTTGTTCAAGCTCAGTTAATCTCTTTCGAAGAGCTTCAGTTTCAGCCTTATGAGTAGTATCAGTATCCAAGAAATGTAGATATGAAAGAATTGAATGACAGATAGCTTTCTTTGGTGGGTTGAGATTAGGCTCTTCAGATCTTAATCGACGAAGTACTGCCATAATGAGAGTATCAGTGGATATACTACTTTCATGAAGCCTATTAGCAGTATAGTCATTCAAATAAGTATCACTAAGATCAGATTCTGAAGAAGATGAAGAACTTGAAGAATAATCAGGAGAATCAGGATCAGGAAATGATTGTTGAGTTGATGAAGCTGGAATTTCTGGGGGTTTTGGTGATGAAATTGGAGATGATTGAGTAATCGGTGGTGTTAATATGATTGGTTGAGACGACAAAGGAATAACAGTTGTAACAGTTGAAATATGAGGTGTAGTAGGTGTTGAGATTGGAGTAACAACAGATGAACCAATTCTAAGTGTACCACCAGTAAGCAATCTACGTGGTGAAGAACTGGTTTGAGCCATGGGAAGTTTACCAGTAATAGTATATCTTGAAGCACGCAATACACTTTCTTGTTCTTGTTCAATCTCTTCAACCAAATGAGTCACAAGATTACGAACAATCGGAGATAATGTTACAACAGCTGGAGATTCAGAAATTGGAGTATCAGGAGTAACAGAAGCTGTCACATCAGTAGTTCCAAGTGGTTCTACTGAGTGACCTGACGACATCATGACTGTCACAGGATTTCCTGTTGGTTCAAGAGTTTGAACAACAGTTGATGATTCGGCTTCACAACCAGAATCCTTTGGAAAGTGGACAAACATAACACCGGTGTCACTTAGATCAACCATTAAACCCAAAGCATGAATAGCCGCAGCAACTGCTTGAGCTCGAGAGAGTTCAAACTCTCGCTGAGCCAATTCAGCTACACAGGTGCCTTCGTTCAAAGCTGGCATAATGTTAGCAATGGAAGGACTTCCAAACAATCCTTGAGAGGGCACTAAAGCTGAGCTCTCTATGTTTGTTCCGGCAGCATCACCTAGATGTGCAAATGGTACAACAATCAGTGTAAGTGTCCTAGGGGTACTAGACAAACGTGCAGAATCGAAAGTCAAGAGAGGGGCAGATGTCTCTTTATCTTCAACATCCACGGACTCTGAAGGAGACTGGGATGGATTACGTGGATTTTGCCAATGCAGAAATGAGACTTCAGTCTGTAGAAAGACTTCCGAATGGCTAGTAGAGGTTTGACCGTGCAAGAGTTAGGAGCTCTTGTCTTCTATCCTAGGTCGAACCCGGCGATTATATGTGGTTTGGACTAATGGAAGGCCAACGTTTTCTTTATGCCTTATACCTAGCCCGGACCTCTCATCCTCTCTAACATTTTTGACTCCTCCCTCATTTCCACCTTGTTCCTCCGGGATGTCCATTACATCATCAGCAAATTGATTGGCTTCATTATCAGATGAATCAATATCAGAATCAGCCACATCTTCTAGTTCAGCTCGGGAAAAACGATCATACTCAAAGCGAGATCTTTTGAATGTTTTCTTTTTGATATTAACAGGAATGGACTTCCTACGGCCTTGAAAGTATGTCGGTGGAGGAGATAGGAAAACAGTTGTAGAAATTGTTGATGAAGGAATTTGAGTTGGAATTGTTTGTGATTGAGGCATTGCTGGGGGTTCTGGTGTTAGAATTTCTGGTAGTGGAGTTGTTTGAATTGGTGAAGAATGTCTTTGTGGTGATGGTGTTCTTGGTGATGGTGATCTTCTGATATTTGAAGTTTTAGGAGGTGGTGATCGGATAGGTCTTGGAGTCCCAGACTCAGAGATAGTATTCTCAGAAGATGTTGGAGAAGAAGGTTCAGCTGGTGTTTTTCTTTTCAATTGCTTTTTCTTTAAAGAACGTCCTTTCTTCTTCTTTTGTTGATGCACTTTCTTACTCAACTTTATCACAAACATTTCACCTCTTTGTTTCTTACTCTTTGGCCTACCTGAACTGGATTCACCCTCACTCTCTTTTCTTTTCCTCTTAGACCCCTCACTTGGCAACCTATGCACAACTTGGGTAGGAACCGAGAGGCTTTCCGGTCCCAGAGTTGTTCTAATCCAGTCCAGATATGCCTTCTTGGCATCATCAGCATCGGGAACCATATCAAGTAAAAATGATGGAATCAGATAAGAATAGTTAGGGATACCAGAGTCTCTAACAAACTTGAATGGATGAGTAACAACTTTCCCTGTTTCAAGAAGTCTTGGAATATGCTTCTTGTTCCTGATTATACTTCGGACAATTGCTGAGAGAAATCTTATGAAAGGAATATACTTTTTGGGAGCAGATATTTTTCCATTTACTGCAACTATCAGCTGATCCCAAAGAAGTTGAGCAATGTCGTAGTGCTGATTGAACACAAACCCATAAAATATATACAGCATTGTCTGGGTCAAGTTATCCATTCCTCTTGTATATGGATGTAAATAGTTGCTGAGAACAGAAAACACATAGTACCAAATTCTTGGTAACTTCTTCAGCTTGAAATCAGTTGTTTTTGTCAGAGGACCGTCATAGCCAAGTGATATCAAGGCAGCAAACATCACATCATTTGACTCAAATACATCATAATCATTTCTCCCATTTGAGTTTGCTTCTGGTAGCCTTAAATATCTTCTGAAATCATCTAAATTGAATTCGAAGTCATATGTATTCTCTCCAGAATGAAGTTCAAATTGAAAATGGCCTTGTCTACGAAGTTCTGGAGATTTAACTTTGGCTTTAGTCCTTGATGAAGATGGATCATGTGGTTGCACAAAGATAATAGATCTCCACATATCAAATAAATATGATTCAGCAAGATCAACATCTACTGTGAGAGCATGAGTAAGAGGATGATTGTAGAAGATTGCTGAAATTATTGGAAAGCCGGGAGCATTGAAAGGATCATTCAGATATCGATTATTTCTCATATTGATGGAATTTCCGGCTGTAAGAATTTTTTCAATTGATTCATTAATGGCAATCTCTTCATCATGTCTAACCTCTTCTTGATGATCCATTATTTTTATAATTTTCTGTTTTAAGACATAAAACTTTTAACACATACAGAAAAATAGTATTTGAATAGCAAACAAAACAAGGTTCACACAAACAATTTATATAAGATACAAGGAGGTTCACAAAGGCGATCAACTCAGTGTATCCTTTATAAATCATTTGTTATGAGAAAATAAACACAGAATAGTTAAATACATATTTTCCATATATAAGTTTACAAAGAAGTTCACAAAGGCGATCAATTCTTTGTACTCTTATATATTTTGATAGGTATATAACTTTGAAAATAAGATATAATCATATAAGTATGATATATTTGAGAATAATAAGGAAGTACACAAAGGCGTTCGATTCCTCGTATTCCAAAATATATGACAATTATATGATCATACAAAATAGTTTGTCACACCATACAAGAATAAAAGTAAAATAAAAATTTTGAAAGGAAAAAAAATTTCTAAGTATAAAAATCAGAATGATCTAAATTTAGATCGTTCTGAGTAAAACTCAGTTAAAAGGAAATGAAACGATCTAAATTTAGATCGTTTTGAAAGATTTAAAGAAAGAATAATGAAGTATGGAAAACTGAAGATGAAACGATCTAAAAGAGATCGTTTTAAACCTTTATTTGAAAAAGGAAGTAAAACGATCTAAAATAGATCGTTTTAAGTTTCTCATGTGAGAGAGAAAAAAATGTTAAGTATGAGAAAGAAAAGGTAAAACGATCTAAAAGAGATCGTTTTAGGTTTTGTTAAAAACTTTTGAAGTGAAGAAAAATAAAATGATCTAAATTAGATCGTTTTGGAAAAATTTTGAGAAAAACTTCACTTCTCTTTTAAAGATTTTCTAACACTTAAAAAATATAAAGTGAAATCAAATTCATGATTTCTCCTTACACTTAAAAGTATCAGATTTGAGCGAACCGAATTCATAAGAATTCAGTTACCCATCAATCGAATTTCCAAACTCATCATCAAACCACACAGCGTTCAGACCTAAGAACGATCCAAATTAGATCGTTTTGGTCTCAGTCTCAAGGGTTTAACAAAGAAATAACATGAAATGAACAGAAAAGGTGAATGGTAAACTTATTTTACTTCCAAGTCGTTTAGAAATCAAAACGATCTAAATTTAGATCGTTTTAGAATCAAACAACTCTAAAATAAAATATTTTTGCCAAACACTTTTCAGTTAGCCAAACATACATCTAAATTCACATTCAATGGATCAAACTACAATTTGAGCATGGCATAACATTCATCCCTAGCCAAACTAACATTATCATTACACAACTTATCTAAACTGAAACGCATCATACCTTTTAAACACACACTCTGATCATGTTTTTTCAAGAACAAGGGGGAAGGGTTTTTGAATTTTCAAAATCATCAAACAAAGCATTTAAACATGTAATAATCATTTACACATATCCTAAACATGCTTCTAATTCACACAGTCAACACAGAAGTACTAACAGAAATGAAAAATTCAAGAAAAATTGAAAAAAAATGAAATCTACATTCAATCCGAGATAGTACCTGTGGATGTGATTGAAATTTGATGATGTTATGGAAAGAAATGATCACAGAACGATTTGGAACAAGACCCTTAACTTCTTTTGATGATCAGCAACAAAAAGTTTTATGAAGATTTTTGGTGAGAGAGTTAGTGAGTTTACGGGTATATGTGAACAGATAAGAAAGGAAAAAAAATAGTTTTTCCCTTCTTAAGGAGAAAGAAAAAGGAAAATGGGTCGGGTCAGGCTGATTTGATCGGATTTGGTTATCTGGGTCGGTTATGGATTTGATTGGTATTGGGCTTGACTTGTTTTTGGGCTTTTTCATATAACAGAATTCTAAAACAATAATAAACAAACAAAATTTTTTTTTATGAGTTTTAAATTTTCTATTTTTATATTTTGTTTTTCTGAAATAACAATGAGTTTCTAATCAAATAGTGCAAATACATAAACTCCCCTTCGATTTATGAATTATCCTTTCTCTCCCCCTCAAACATTGCATGATATAAAACATATTGCACGTAAGCATAGCATCAACGTTTGACAGATAATGAATGAAATTAGAGAGATAGAGGATTTTTACAAAACATGCAGAGGCAAGTTAGCGTATTGGTAATGAGCACTTATTTGAGATGGTTTCTTTGATCAGAAACTCATTCCAGGATCATGTGTTGAATATCTTCCAAAGTGAAAATACGTAACACAGACCTTTATTACCTACAAAAAAATTAAGTTGTTTTTGGTACCCACTGTTGAATGGGTCCTTTTGGGTTTGAAAAATTTGTCATGGTATTGTTTGAATATTTGGGATTCTGTTTCTTTGGAGTTTTGACAGTGAACCAACCATACTGATCCCTATAAATAGTTATACCTTTAAATGTTTCTTTTGTGAGGAAAACTTGATTAGTTTTTGACATCTTGGATATTGTACTATTTTTAGAGATAGTTTTAAGAGCAGAGGTTCTTGAAACAGATGAAACATGAACCTTAATGGTGTTCTTGCCTTTGACAGTTGGTGCAAGATGACTTTTGGGTGAGTAAAATGAAGTTGGAGCAATCTTAGATTTAGATTCCTTCTTTGATTCAACTTTAGGCTTTTTGAAAGAAAGTTGTTTAACTCCTTTTTCAATTTTTGATTGACTTTTTGGTTGAGAACCAATTTGGTAGTCATCTTTTCAATCAATGCTTTTACTTTAGCCTTAAGATTTTCAGGAATCTCAATTTTATGCTCTAAAATCACTTTACTTTTGTCATTAGGTGTGATCACAGGGGTTTCAAAAGAAAGTACCTTTTTGACAGAAACAAGACGTTAAGCCTTCAAAGCTTGAATTTTCTCTTCAATCTTGAAGAATGAAGATAACATTGTGTTGGACATATCTTGAATTTCTTGAGAAGAGAAACTTTCATCCTGCAACACTTTTGTAGAATTCTCACTCCCATTGGATGGAGTGGAGCAATCATCAGAATTATGATTAATCATCGTATGGGTAGGGGTGGTCTCACTTACCTTTGGGGAATAATCTTGAGTTTTCAGATGTTCAATGACCTTTTGTTGAGACTCAACTTTTTGTTTTAGGTTTTCAATTTCTTTTTCCAATATGGTAGTTGGAATATAAGCTCTGTGAGAAATTGATTGTGAAGACACTTGTTGAGACTCATTTTGTTTCATTGAAATGTTGTCTATTTCTTCTAACTCATAAATTGATCTGTTATGAGTTTTCTTGTAAGTATCATTAAGAGCAACATAATCAATGTTTATTTGAGTTGGTTTTGGTCTTTCAACATCATCTGACTCAAAATCATCCTCAGATGGTCTGATGAATTCTTGAATCATGCCAAGGCGAAGAAATTTTTCATCATACAAAGCACCAAGATCTTCTTTTTGAATTTTCTCTAAATGTGTTGGATTCTCACAACCTAAACCAAAAAGAAGTTCTGATTTATCAATCTTTGATTTATTGTAATAAGCAGTGAAGTCCAAAAAAGGATTTTGTTCTATTTTGTAGATTTTCTCTTGGTAGAACAAAATGTTTCCTTTCAAATCCTCAACTTGTTTTTGAAGAGTTTCAATTTCAACTCCTTTGAGAAAACAAGAACTGTTTAAGCCAGAAATCTGTCTTTCATCTTTTTCACAATTTGGTCTCATATCTTTCATTTTGTTTGTGAGAAACTCAACATCTGCTTGTCTTGCATTTGCTCTTATCCATTCATTGGTTTTCTCAAGCTGTAAGGTCTCAATGGTTTGCTTGAGTGAATGGACAGTCTTTTCAAGGTCTTGACATTTATTGGTTAAATGTGCATTGGGTGAAACAACTTGAGAACTGTTACTTGACAAATGCATTTCTTTCAAAGAGTCATAGTTAACTTTGAGAGCATCATGAGCTATTGAGAGTTGAGAAAAATCTTTGTTAAGTTTATCAAACTCTTGTTTAGCTATATTCAAATTTGTTTTCAAAGTAAGATTTTGCATTGTCAAAGTATCAGCAGTTGTTTGAAGAGTCAAGTAGTCAGTTTGAGTAAAAACTTGTACCTCTCTTGATGAAATGTCTGAATTGATGTTGATTGTTGTCATTTGAAATGATTGAATTACAATTTTTTTTAAAAACTTGATTTAGAAAATTAAACTAGAAATTTAGATCGTTTTAGATTTTTGAAAAAATTTTTCTAAGTATTTAAAAAATGAAACTAGAACGATCTAAATTAGATCGTTTTAGAATCTGGAAAAAATTTTCTAAGTGATGAAGAATAAAGATGAAAGAAGAAAGAAAAGAAAATGAAATGTTCTAAAAGAAATCGTTTTGAGGAATTTGTAAAGAAAAGTTAGAACGATCTAAATTTAGATCGTTTTAACAATTTTGGGTGAAAAATTTCTAAGTATGAAAACTTTGAAAATTTGGGCAGAGTAACACAATGATTTGGAAGTTTTTGAGCAGAACCAATCTCAAGGAGATCAGTTACCCAAGGAAGTGTGTGATTCCCAATCACAACAACTTCAGAATCACGATCCACACAACACACAATTCACACAAAATTACACAAGCTAGAACGATCTAAATTAGATCGTTTTAACTTCAAAATGGCTCAAAAGCTAGAACGATCTAAAAGAGATCGTTTTAGTTCCTCCAACAGAGATCGTTTTGGTATACCTGTACATACAAACAGAACAGACAAAACAGACGGTTTTTGATACAAAATTGATCAATTCTCACTCAGTTTTGAGAATTAGGATGTGATCCAAACATCAAAATGCTCAGAAAATGATCGCGCACAACCCTAAAAACAATTCCATATCTCAAATCAACTTAATTGTGAAAATCAAATTGTGATCAAATTTTTTAAAATTTTGATTTTTAATCAAAACTTTGAATTTGATTCTGAAACTTAACAGGATGTTTTGAAATATGATTTGAAATATATTTGTGAACAAAAACTTGAAAATTGAACAGAAATTGAAGGTAAATTGTTGAAGAACAGAAATGGCGGCAAAAAAAATTTCTTTGAACACGACGAAGAAGAATTTGAACAAAAATTCAATGAATCTGTTCTGGATCGTCAACAGATTGTTGTTCGTCTCTGATACCACATGTAATATTGCAGAAATCGTTCGTGTTCGGGTGCGGAAGTAAGGTGAATAAC
Source organism: Erigeron canadensis (assembly GCF_010389155.1). Classification (NCBI taxonomy): domain Eukaryota; kingdom Viridiplantae; phylum Streptophyta; class Magnoliopsida; order Asterales; family Asteraceae; genus Erigeron; species Erigeron canadensis. The sequence continues at coordinate 18,452,737 of NC_057768.1, forward strand.
AATGGTGGATGTGTGTGTGTTAGTGTGTGTATTGAGAGAGATGACCTGTGTGAGTGTAAGTCTTGGAAAATATTATTAGCAAAAATGTGACTTCAAGTTACAAAAGGTTAAGGCTTAAGGGGTATTTATACTCTAAGTAAATACATAAGCTCCCCCTCAACCTTATATTACATATACAAAATAACAAAGATAAAGAAATACAACTAAGCACTATTTTTGAATTTCTAACACTTCTAAGCTCTTCCTCGACTATGGCAATCAGCTCTTCAATATAATTCAACTTATTATCAACTTCAATCTCATTCAATGGTACATCAGAAGACTCGTCGGCAAGGCATTTTCTATGATGTGACACATGAAAAGTAGGGTGAATTCCCGATAACTCTTCCGGTAACTGCAAACGGTATGCGACCTTGCCAACCTTAGCCACAATCTTGAATGGGCCAATAAAATGAGGGCTTAACTTTCCACGCTTTCGAAAACGTAACACACCTTTCCATGGGGAGACTTTCAACAAGACACGATCATCAACATTAAATTCAATTGGCCTTCTTCGTTTATCCGCATACGACTTCTGTCGGTCTTGAGCCGCTTTCAATCTTTCCTTGATCACATCTATCTTCTCAATGGTTTTCAGCACCACTTCCGTGCCACCTATTTCTCTTTGACCTACTTCTCCCCAACAAATTGGAGATCGACACTTCCTTCCATACAACATTTCATACGGTGGCATTTGAATACTAGAATGGTAGCTATTGTTGTATGAGAATTCTACCAAAGGCAAGTGAAGATCCGAAGTGCCTCCAAAGTCAATTATACATGCTCGAAGCATGTCTACAAGCATTTGAATGGTTCTCTCACTTTGGCCATCCGTTTGTGGGTGATAGGCGGTACTAAGCTTGAGCTTGGTACCCATATCTTCATGAAATTTCCGCCAAAAGTGAGAAGTGAAACGAGTGTCTCTATCCGAAACAATGGAGGTAGGAACTCCATGTCTAGCTACAACTTCTTTCACGTAGATCTTTGCCAACACTTCGGAAGATGATGCCTCACGGATAGGAAGAAACAGGGCACTCTTGGTTAGTCTATCAACTATCACCCATATTGTATCAAATTGATTTCTAGGGGTCTTGGGCAACTTTGTGACGAAATCCATGGTGATCTCCTCCCACTTCCATTTCGGTATTTCTAACGGTTGCATCATACCATAAGGCTTTTGATGCTCCGCCTTTACTTGAGCACAAGTCAAACATTTCTCAACGTACTTCACTACATCACGTTTCATTCCGGGCCACCAACACACCACTATTAAATCATGGTACATCTTTGTGGCACCGGGGTGAATGGAATACTTCGATTTGTGAGCCTCATCAAGGAGAACTTGCTTCAACTCACAAGAGAATGGGATCCAAATCCTCCCAAAACGTAAAGTAAGGCCACGGGAATCCATAGCGAAATATTGCAATTGGCCTTGAATTCTTTCTCTTTTAGGATCCCGTTGCAAAGCCTTCTCTTGAGCTTCCCTAATTTGATCCAAGAAATCGTTAGTGATCAAAACCCAAAGAGGAGAAACGAATAGGGCATGATGAGAACTCTTCCGACTCAAAGCGTCCGCTACTACATTAGCCTTCCCAGGATGATACAAAATCTCGCAATCATAATCCTTCAAGAGATCTAGCCATCTTCGTTGGTGATTGTTGAGATCTCTTTGCTCAAAGAAGTATTTGAGGCTTTTATGATCGGAATAAATGGTAAACTTGACTCCATAAAGGTAATGGCGCCAAATTTTCAAAGCAAAAACCACCGCCGCTAACTCCAAATCATGAGTGGGATATCGTTTTTCATGCTCTTTCAATTATCTAGAAGCATAAGCAATAACTTTACCTTGTTGCATAAGAACACAACCGAGGCCATTAGATGATGCATCACAATACACCACCATATCTTCAAGACCATTGGGCAAAACAAGAACCGGTGCTTGACTTAGCCTTTCACGAAGTTGTTGAAAGGCCATCTCTTGTTCATCTTTCCATTCGAACTTGATATTCTTGCGAGTTAATTTGGTCAAGGGAGAAGCTATTTTACTGAATGAAACGCCGATAATAGCCCGCTAGACCAAGAAAACTCCTAATCTCCGACGGACTCTTGGGTTGCTCCCACTTCATCACCGTATTAATCTTAGCCGGGTCTACCATAATTCCTTCACTATTAACCACATGACCAAGGAATTGTACCTCCCGTAACCAAAATTCACACTTGGAGAACTTGGCATAGAGCTTCTCCTTACGAAGGGCTTCCAACACCTCCCATAGATGAACTTCGTGATCGGAAGAACTTTTGGAATAAATAAGAATGTCATCGATAAAAACAATCACGGACTTGTCAAGCATGGGACGACAAACACGATTCATGAGGTCCATGAAAGCCGCGGGAGCATTAGTAAGACCAAAAGGCATGACAACAAACTCAAAATGGCCATAACGAGTACGGAAAGCGGTTTTGGGAATATCTTCTTCACGTACCTTGAGTTGATGGTAACCCGAACGAAGATCGATTTTTGAAAAATATGAAGCCCCTTGAAGTTGATCGAATAAGTCGTCGATCCTAGGCAAAGGATACTTGTTCTTTACGGTTACCTTGTTAAGCTCACGATAGTCGATACACATCCGCATACTTCCATCCTTCTTCTTTACAAATAATACCGGTGCACCCCAAGGAGAGTTACTTGGTCGTATGAAGCCTTTGTCTAACAATTCTTGAAGTTGTTTCATCATTTCTTGCATCTCCGTTGGAGCCAAACGGTAAGGAGCCTTAGCAATGGGGTTAGCCCCCGAAATGAGATCAATAGAAAACTCAACTTGCCGTTCAGGAGGAATGCCCGGCAAGTCTTCGGGAAAAACATCGGCGAAATCATTAACAATAGGAATGTCTTGGATAGTCAAGGGCTTTTTCTCAACATCAACGATGTGAGCAAGGTAAGCATGGAACCCATGCGATATGTAACGCTTGGCACGAGCAAAAGTGCACACGTGTATTGAACGCTCTTTCCTATCACCATAAACTACCAAATCTTCACCCTTAGAGGTCTTCAAATATATCGCTTTTTCATCACACGCGATCTTGGCGTTGCAAGAGCTCAACCAATCCATGCCCAAAATTATGTCAAACTCTCCCATTGGGAAAGGAATTAGATTAGCTTGAAAGAGTTCCGACGAAATTTTGATCTCACACCCCTCATACACATCCTTCACTAATTCTATCCTACCATTACCAACCTCAACTTGCAAAGTACTTTCTAAACATGATTTAGACACGGGAATAACGTGAATTACTCTAGTTGCAACAAATGATCTATTCGCTCCCGAATCAAAGAGAATATGCATAGGCACATTATATACAAGGAATATACCTGTGACAACATCATCGGTGTTTCTTGCTTGCTCCATGGAGAGTTAAAAGTACCTTCCCCTTTGATTCCCATGGGTTTGAGCACTCTTCCTCTCCGCCTCCCTTCTTCTTTCTTCTAACCTCTCCTCCTCCGTCAATTTTGGGCATGAGCTTCTCATGTGGCCCTCTTCAAAGCACTTAAAGCATATAATAGGTCTTTGAGGTTTAGACCTACATTCCTGGCTAGTGTGCCCTGGCTTCCCACAAGTGTAACAACCCTTGTCTGCCGCTCTACAAACCCCCGGATGATTCTTCTTTCATTGGCGACAAAATGGGACATTTCTTTTATTGGGGTGGTTCCCGGGACTGCCCTCTTGTCTAGGCCGCTTGCTTGGAGAATTTACATCTTCATACCTTCTTTTCAAAACACCTTCATCAACTCTTGACATCTCAATCTCATGATCCCGAGCCACATCCGCCAACATGGAGAAAGACTCCATTTGGCGCAAACTAATTTTCTCCCGGAGATTCTTCCTCAGCTTCAAGTAAAATTGCTCTTTGAGCAACTGGTCGTTTTCAAGGAATTCTGGACAAAATTGAGCCTTGTCCAAGAATTGAGCTCGGAATTCATTCAAGGTCATGTTGCCTTGACAATCATTGAGGATTCACTCCTCAATTTGGTTACCTCGGCCTCCGACCGAAATTCTTTGAAGAACATGTTTTTAAATTCGGGCCACTCAACATCATCTAGTGCCCCCTTCTTAATAGCCAACAATCCATCCCACCACCTCTTTCCACTATTCCTCAACATACCAACCGCAAAGATCACCTTCAAATGTGAGGGACATTGGCTAGTATGGAATGCCTCTTCAATTTCTGAGATCCACCGAGTACAAACAATAGGATCCCGATCACCGTGATACTCGGGTGGGTGACATACCTCAAAATCCCGAAAAGTGAACTTTTTCTTGTAGGCTCTTTCCCCCGTAACTTCCACCTCCTTTTCATCTTCAGTTTACTGCCTTTATCTTTGGCATCACACTTCTCAAATTCCCATTGCACATTGATTGCAACTTCTTCTTTAATCATTTGAGCGATGTGATCATTCACCGCTCCCTCCAAGGTTTGATTCAATCTCTTGAGTAAGATAGGAGTATATTTTTCTAATGCTCTCCCTATTTGATCCGATATATCCATGCTAGCCTCATCAAATACGGGCTCTTCCTCTTCATTGTGCTCGATTTCTTCATGACGGAGTTGCTCTTCCGTGCTATAATAAGAATAAATGAACTAATTTAAGCACACGACCTATTTCTCCTCACGAGCTATGGTCGAAACCTAAAACTTTATACAAAACCGTTCCAGGTTTGATGCCGTTAGTTTATAAAGCTGTTAGTATTCCAACCACAATAAGGCCGGCTTCTTATTGTGCTTCAAATACTAACAAGTCGATAAACTAGCATCATCAAACACATCCTTCGGTCCCATATAAAATTTCGGATACCTAAGGTCGAGTCTCAACTATGGTTTAAGTCTAGGCACTCACTACGCGACGGAATACCTAAATCCCTTAAACCTCGGCTCTGATACCAACTTGAAAGGACCCGACTCGATAAACCGAAAATACAAATTTTTTTTTTTTTACCCCTACTGCGACTCAGTGGAAAATTTCTGACCTGCGAGGTGAAAAACCTCCCACTGCGCCGCAGTGGGGTTGGACACCTTCCACTGCGACTCAGTGGAAAATTTCTGACCTGCGAGGTGAAAAACCCCCACTGCGCCGTAATGGGTCTAGACCACTCCCACTGCGCTGCAGTGGGCATTTTTAGACCTGTACCTGATGCAAAAGCCAGCCATTTGACACACCAAACAACTCCAAACTATAATATTCATTTGCCTAACTTCCACAAACTAAATTTCAAATATTCTAACAACTATAAAGACACATTTCAAACACAATTACAACATCAACGAGTACACAAAATCAAGGTTTCCATCAAACGGGTCATTTACCCACTTTGACACCTTTTTGACCAAAATTATGAATTCACAACTATCCAAAAACTTTACAACTGGAACATTTACAGAAATCTACCCAAAAGCATGACCCCAAACTAAAATGTACCATGAGCCAGGAAATGAGGGACAACTAAGCTTCTATACCAAAAGATCGTCATTCGCCCGGGAATGACCTAATTACCTTCAAAACGTCCAAATCGCTTCAAACTCTAAATCAACTATCCTCAATCAACAATCACTAGTTCCTTCCTTGGAACTACCTATATAAAAGGGTAAACATCTAAAATATAAGCAAAGGCTTATTGAATATACTTGCATACATTTACGAATACGAAGGAGGGCATAGTACAAGGACTTTCACATGTAACCTATGGCATCGTCATGTCACATTTACATATTCACCTTGCACACAAACAATACATATATGGATCCATATAAGCTAAACAATCATAACAAATCATATCTATCGGGATTCTTAGGCCCCAGAGGTTCTTAGGTCTCATATCACATCAACTATCGGGATTCTTAGGCCCTGGAGGTTCTTAGGCCTCATATCACATAAAATATCGGGATTCTTAGGCCCCGGAGGTTCTTAGGCCTCATAAACAACACATGGGCTTAACGCCGAACCAATTACCATGCTTGGAACATTCACATCTCATGGTAATTGGCCCAACGTATACATAAAGGTATGCAAGAATACTCACCTTCTTCGCAATAAAGAGAATAACGCTAACAACAAGCACAAGCAAGCTTCAACCTAAAATCATATCGAAAAATGCATAAGCTTACATTCACAACTTGACTAGTTCAACCTAGCTATTCACAATCACTAGCCTTTTCTAAACCCAAAACCCAACTCATTTGTCATTGAGTTACTTTCATCTTTAACTGTAACATTAGGTAGTTCACCTACCATTTTCATTCACACAACAATAACTAGTAATATTCATCTTTTCTTACAAACTCAATTCATCACATGAATTTATCAATTTCATAATCAAACACATCTTATAACTCAATGACAACTAGGTTAACTAAGGAATTGGAGAAAATGAACCATAATTCATTTTCTAGCAAAATCCCCCAATTTGGTTTATCCATGAACCCTAATTTCAAAAGAAAGATAAAAACTAAATTAAGGGAATTCAATACCTCAAGATTCAATGAGCTAAATCAAGACTATAGGCTATAATTCCTTTTTCTCCCCTTTTTCCTCTTGATTTTCAGCCACCATCCAAAATCACCAAAACCCTAGCTTGTAAATTTCTAATATAGGTGGAGATGATTAATGATTTTTCTCTTGATGAACTACTCTTTGATTTTGAAAGAATATGAGAAGGAATGCATGAAGGGAAGAAGAAAATGAGAGTGGAAGTATGATTCAACTCAAAAGAAGATGTTTGGCACTTCCTAGGAAATTAAGAGAAAGGGTTAATTTCTTTTACCTTAAAATATTTGGAGTGTTACACATATGATATCAAGTATTCCTGGATTTTGTAATCCAATTCCTGAAGTCAACCCTACATCTTATCTTATTAATAGATATGGTGACAGGATCGTAAATGTGGAAATCTCAAAGAAATTCCAAGTCCCAAATATGAAGCCATATGATGGGACTACTGATCCACGGAGCATATCGCATTGTACTTGGAAAAGATGGAGACGACGCCTATTCCATCCAACCTAAAAGAAGCTTGCTTATTAGAAGCTTTAGATCTACACTCTCAGGATCAGCCTTAAAATGGCTGCAGAGTTTGCCTCCTTTATCTATCAATTCTTTGTTGATTTAACGAATTTGTTTTATAGTCAATTTTCTTGCAGTAGAACCTTTGAAAAAATGACTGATGATCTTTACAAAATAATTCAGAAACCACATGAATCACTTAGGGATTTTATGACTAGATTTACAAAAGAATCTCTTAATATTCCTAAATTAGATATGTTAACTGCTATACAAGCTTTGCAGAGAGGTCTTCACAAGGGATCCAAGTTCCGGGAAGATCTTATAATGACGCTATGCAGGAATTTAGATGAAGCAAAAGCAAGGGCTGCAAGATTTATAAGGCTTGAAGAAAATGAGCTTACTTCTTCAAAATTGGATGCTTCATATGATCGTCCAAATTGGAAAACGGAGACCCCAGTGTTCAAGCCAAGACACAAGCCCTACACAAGACATGTAGATTATCAAGTTAATGTTGTCGAAGAAGATGATGGGGTCGAATATCCTGCCCTGTCAAAAATCACCTAAGATAATCTACGTCGAAGACTTAGATCAATTAAGTAACCAAACTTTCGTTCGTGAGGTTGTGTGTTTGTAAAAATATGTTGAGTTACAAAGATGTGTTGTTAAGAAAGACTTTTGAAAAAGATTATGTCGACTAAACAATAAAGAAGGTCAAGATATTCGCAAACTAATGTAAATAATGCAGAATATGTTAATATAAGCAAGAATCAAATAAATAATGCGTAAACTAAAGAGTAAAGAGCAAGAACACCGATATTTGTTGACGAGGAAAAGCCCTTAATCCTTAGAAGATTGCCAACATAAAAACCCCGAGAGGAAACAATCGTTCCTGCCTTGTTCTTTATTGATGAATGTCAAAATGATTACAATTGGTGGGAGTAGGTTGATCGATCTCTCTAAGTGTATGAACAGCGAAGAGAATAGTATGTAGCGTGTGTGTGAATACAAGTGAGTAATGACTGATGAAAAGTAAGTGTCTAGGATTGATCTACCCCTCCTTCTATTTATAATGCAAATGTTAAACTAACTATCCGATATTTTTGGGATCTTCCACATCTTCAGTTCTTGAATGTTGTTGAAGATCTTGCCTGGTCAAGTGACCGTTAGTGTATTTCTCCTCATGCTGAATTCAACTAGAAGTCCGGTTATGTTGGAGGACTAAGTCTTCTTTGCGTGTTGAAGACATTCTTTACGTGTGTCTTTGATTTTGTACTGTTAGAGGTATTTCCCATGTGTGATATTGATTATCATTGATCCTGCATGTTTAACTCACGATGAAATAATAATAACATTTGCAACAATACGTTAGTATATCTTCCGAATGTTCTGCTGTGTCAAGATCCTGAGATGTCAAGATATCGAGCTTTCAAGATATAGGTACTTGAAATTTCAGGCATAACAATTGTCCCCAAAGTTATTTAATAAAATTATTTTTATTTGAATAACTTTGAAGCTTCTAGAGAAAGCTTTGACCGGAGTCAAATAGTAAAATTTCAAAACTGCCTTAAAGATTGTAAAAAGGATAACCAAGAGTTTTGATACGCAAAGTAACAACTTGGTAGTTCAACATTTACCTTTTACCCCTCTATATAAGCCAACATTTCCACCCATTCATAAATTATCAACAATTTACAGATTTTCATCATGTCTCTAAAATCACTAGGAGATTTTCTACATAAGGTATGTTCAAACATTTTTCATTTAGGTTTCCTTTTTCGTAATTGCTAACTTTTGTTTTTTAACTTCATATTTCAGTCTCTTGCTGATCTTTAAGATCAACAAATCGCAAAAGACAAACTTAATGACGATATCATAAAGACTTTGGAGAGCCTGCTCAAATCCCACAAAGAATGTGCGGAGACTGAGCAGGAAATGAGTTCAGAGGTCAACAAGGGTTTGGAGACGAAGATCAAGATTTTAAACCATACTCTTAGAGAACTTTGTTGTGAACTTGGCGCTACACAAGAGGAACTCAGGGTTAATCGAGAAGAGATGGCAAGAATATGATCTATTCTCGACAAATTGAAGAAAATCAACTTAGACCTTTACTGGGAAATCCAACTTTAGGAAGTATCTATGGGCGATGAAGGATATAATGCAAAGGCCATAGCCCATATTTTTGGACTCTTTTGATAGTAGCAGTATGAATCGGTAGGGTAGTGTATCGTAGGATAACAATGTCTTAGGAGGGGCGACATTGATCTGGAATGATCGATCATGGATGTAAAAACTGCTTTTGAAGTAGTTTTATGTATATATGCTTTTGAATGAAATACTAGTCTTTTGATCCATTTTGATTTTTGTTTAAAAACCAAACTTGTTAACAAGGGTAAAATAGTAAAACGAGTAATTAACATTACTGCGTCATCTGTCAGGTAATTATGTTATTTGACTTACTCGACAAGATATTCAATAAGCAATTAAATCAACACAATATTCAAGAGTAAGATACATGCACCTTTTTGTGAGCGATTGAGATCCCACTTGATGACTATGATCTTTGGCCTGCAATGTATTTAATATCTGTCGGTTTCCACGTATGTCTGCATTAGAATAATACATAGGTCTGGATTCGCATAAGATTTCGTTAGAGCTTAAAATTAAGAGGGACGTTCTCAATTTCAACTTATTTCGTATGGATACTGTTGTTCAAGATATTAAGGGTGTCTCATTATCTTGAAATTGCTTAAGAGGCGCGATTTAGCCTTTTTCAAACGTACTTTGGACAATGGTGGCGTGGTTAGCCAAATCGGGAGATCGATGGTAACATCGATAACCAACAGAATTAATTTCGACGACCTTGGAATTTAACCCTTCAACCGTCTAATTAATTTTTGCGACCCGGGCGATTTTAAGAAAGGTGTAAACCTTTAACCAAAAGTTGGCGTTAGAGCCATTCGGTAGAAATTCCATAATGAAAAGGTGAAAACCTTTAACCAAACATAGGGGTTAGAGCCAAACCTTGTTGTATATTCTTGTGCATGTGATCGTTGATATAGATTCGTCTTGTAGAACCTATAAAACCAAAGATTTATTTGAAACTGACGTTAGCCTTTTGGCTAACGCCACTCCGACGATCAAGTCAGTATCATTATTGTGAAGAAAATAATATATGACAAAGAAATAGAAAATTCGAAGGTAAGAAATCTTACGTGGCTTTGTCGAAAGACAAAGTAAACTACATGTGATAAGTTTTGAGATGGATAACATTCCAAGCTCTTGGAACTAGTGTACCTTTCAAAGTTTGAAGCCAATAGGATCCTTTCCCGGCTTCTCCTTCTATTAAGTAAGGACCTTCCCATTTTGGGTTTAATTTACCATCGGGTTTAGTTAGAACCTTTTTGAGAACTAGATCTCCGATTTGAAATCTTCTAACCCTTATATTTTTATTACAAGACTTAGCGATTCGTTGTTGGTAAGTTGCTATTCTTATCTTGGTTCTTTCTCGTAATTCAGCTACAGCTTCAAGATTTTCAAGCAATCATTCCTTATTGGTTTAGATCCATTTTCAAGTCAGTAAGCTGACCCTTGCGGTAGGTAGATCCATTTCAGTGGGTGTTTTGGTCAAAAATTATCCAAGATAATCAACCTTGAAGACTTAGATCAATTATGTAACCAAACTTTCGTTCGTGAGGTTAAGGGCTTGTAAAATTGGTCTAGATTCAAAGATGCGTTTAAAGTAAGTATGATAAATCAAGATTATGTCGACTTAAACAAAAGAAGGTAGTCAAAAGATTTCGCAAATAACTATATAATTAAATATAAGATAGATTAAGCGAGATAAAGAAAGATAAACGTAAATAAATGCGGAAAATAAAGAAAAAGGAACAAAGAACACCAAGATTTGTTATCGAGGAAAAGTCCTTAATCCTTTATGGATTGCCGGCATAAAAACCCCGGGAGGAAGCAATCGTCCCTGCCTTGTTCTTTTATTAATGGTGTAAATTGGTTACAATGATAGAGCGACTTGATCGATCTTTCTAAGTAAAGAAAAGTATGTTGGTTGTTTACAAGTATGAGCAGAGAAAATAAGCAAGTAAATATGTGAGTGTGTGTAACGTTGTATATCCTATGATCGATCAGGTCCTCATTTATATAGAGCAGCCTAGTAACTAATTTTCCGAAATTACAGGGATCTTCCTGGTCTTCATCTGGTGAACGTTGGAGCATATCTTGACTGATATTGTAGCCGTTTGAAGATATTCTCCTCATGCTGAATTCCTCTTGAAGTCCGATTATGATGCTGGACTAAGTCTTCTTTGCGTGTTGATCAAATAAGACATGTGTTGAATCTCTTTTGTACTGTTAGAGATATTTCTCTTGTGATAAATATCAAGTTACCTGTATAATATTCTCATAGAAACAATACTTGAAGTTTATCGTTAGTAATTCGTCAAGGCGTGTCAAGATCCTGAAGGTCCATGATCTTGAGGTCCCAAGATAATGAAACCTGAAATTTCACCCATAACAATTGTCCCCAAAGTTATTTTGATAAAAAATCAATTTTGTTTAAAATAACTTTGCCCAAAATAATTTTGAATCTTCTGGAGTACGCTTTGACCAAAGTCAAGGAGTTAATTTTGAATTCACCCCGAGGATAAGACGCATGGAGATAAGATAACCAAGAGTCTTGACTTGATAGGTAACTACCCGACGATTCTTTCATGTCCCTTTACCCTATTATATAAGCGAGTGCCCTCAGTCTTTTGAAGTCACGAAAAATCTTATGTCTCTAAAATCTCTTGGGGATTTCCTTCAAAAGGTATATTTAAATCTTCTTTTTCCTTAAGTTATTTGCTTGTTATTTATAACTTATTTATTTCATATTTCAGTCTTTCGCTGATCTCGAAGAACAATAGATCGCCAAAGACAAGATAAACGATGAGATCATCCAAACTATGGAAGGCCTACTCAAATCTTACAGGGAATCCATCGAGACCGAAAAAGAAATGGGTCTGGAGGTGAAGAAGAGTTTGGAAGCAAAAAGTAAGATTCTCAACAATGCTTTGAGAGACATTTGTTGCGAACTTGGCGCAACGCAGGAATAACTCCGAGGGGCTCGAGAGGAACTAGAAAGGGTTAGGTCAATCTTGAATAAGGTGAAGGAGATTAACCCTGAGCTTTACTGGGACATTCTTCTGTAAAGTTTTTGATGGGGAAGGACGGATATAATGCAAAGGCCAGAGCCCATTTTTAAACTCTTTTGATTGTAACTACTATCAAGCAGTTTTATCTTTTGTAAATATTTTCGTTATGAATGAAAAATATTTATCTTTTGATCTTTATTGCTTCGATTCCAAAAATCAATGATGTTAATGGGGTTAAAATTGGAAAATTAAATAATCGTTTGCATGATATCACATGTCAGTTAATTATTACCCTTGACTTATTTGACTATATCAACAGTATTAAATCAAATCAAAGTAATAATTATAGGGTAAGAAACATGCACCTTGTGATATGTAATTAAGAACTACTTGTAAATTGTGATCTTCAAGTATCCAGCGTCTTAATTGTTTGTCAGTTCCACTATATTCCTGTAGCAATAAAATATAAATGGAACCGATATGATCTTTGGAGGGGATTAAAATTAAGAAGGAAATTCTTAATTTTAATATTCTCGTAGGGACATTGGAGTCCAAGATAATGAGGGTGTCTCAATATTTTGAACATGTTGGGAGGCGTGGTTAGCCTTTTCGTATGTGTTTGTGTAATGGGTGGCGTGGTTAACCATTTCGGGAGATCGATGGTGACATCGATAATTGGTAGAATTAACTTCGATAACCTTGGAATTTAACCCTTCAGGTGTGAAATTAATGAACGTGCGACATGGGCAAATCGTAAGAGAGGGTGAAAACCCCCAACCAAAAGTTGGCGTGAAAGCCAAAAGGTGAAGACCTTGTTCCACGTTGCTATGTATGATGCTGAATATCCTTTGAGATCCTACAAATTGAAATCCTTAGAAACTGACGTTAGCCATTTGGCTAACGCCACTCCGACGTCAAGTCACTATCATCATTTTGTAGAATAAACAAACAAATAAATAAATGAATAAATAAAAAAGGATTTAAAAATCATACCTGATTTTGTCAATGAGACAAAATTAATTAGACATGATATAATTTAAGTTGGATGGCGTTCCAAGCTCTTGGAACTAATTTACCTTCTAGATCTTGTAACCAATAAGATCCTTTACCAGCTTCTGCCTCGATCAAATAAGGTCCTTCCTATTTTGGGTTCAATTTCCCATCAGGCTTGATCAAAGCTTTATTTAACACCAAATCCCCAACTTGAAATCTTCTTAATCTTAAGTTCTTATTATAAGACTTGGCGATTCGTTATTGATAAGCTGCTATTCTTATTCTGGTTCTTTCTCGTAATTCATCTAGAGCTTCCAAGCTTTCAAACATTAATTCTTTGTTTTTCTCTTAAGTCAATAGACTTATCCTAACAGTTGGTAAGTCTATTTCAGTGGGCAATACTGCTTCTGCTCCAAAAACAAGCGAAAATGGGGTTTGCCCAGTTGCATTTTTAGAGGTTGTGCGATCAGCCCATAAGACAAATGGTAACCCTTCAGCCCATTTTCCTTTGGCTTGTCCCAGTCTTTTCTTTAGATTGTTCATAATAATCTTATTACTTGACTCTTCTTGACCATTGGCTTGAGGATGAACAGGGGTAGAAGTGATCATCTTAATTCCCCATCTTTCACAGAAATTTGTGGTTTTCTTTCCAATAAATTGTGAACCATTGTCACAAATTATCTCTGCTGGAACCCCAAATCTGGTCAATATATTCCTTTTGATGAAGGATATAACATGAGACTCCTGGATCTTGGAATATGCTTCAGCTTCAATCCATTTTGAAAAATAATCTGTCATTGCCAAAAAATATTTCTTCCCCGTTGAAGATTCTGTCATTGGTCCTACAATATCCATTCCCCACTTCATGAATGGCCATGGTGACAAAACTGGATACATAGGTTCAGCTGGTTGATGATGAATGTTGCTATGTCTTTGACAAGCATCACACTTACTAGCATAATCTTCAACATCTTGTTTCATGGTTGGCCAATAATAACCAGTCCTTAAGATTTTTGAATGTAAGGATCTTCCAGCTGTGTGGTTCCCACATTCTCCTTCGTGAATATCTTTAAGAACCTCTTTGATCTCGGGTTCCTCTAAACACCTAAGATATGGTCCTGCAAGAGACTTTCTATACAAGATACCATTTATCATAGAATAATGTGCAGTTTTCATTCGAAAAGCCTTTGGGTTTTCATCCTTAGGAATTGTCCCATTGCTTATATATTCCTTTATAGGTGTCATCCATGAAGTTTGATTGTTTTCAGATTCTCCAGTTTCACTATCTTAAATAGCTAAAGTTTTATGAGACTCTTTATCTATGACAGGATATAGAACATGAACTATAGGAATACTAGTTTCAGACGACATCTTAAATGTTGAACCTAGGTTTGCTAAGGCATCAGCTTCAACATTTTCTTCTCTAGGTACTTGTTCTATATCGAATAAGTCAAAATTTTCAGCTAATTTTTTAACTATATCTAGATATTGCATTAATTTTTCTCCTTTCGCAGCGTATGATCCATTAAACTGATTTGCTAAAAGTAATGAATCTACATATACTTTAAGGTTCCTAATATTCATATCTTTAGCCAATTGCATACCAGAAATTAAAGCTTCGTATTCTGCTTCATTATTAGTAGCTATGAAATGACAATTTACTGCTTGGGGTATGATATCCCCCTGTGGCGATTTTAGTATGATACCTAATCCTATTCCTTTAACATTAGCAGCACCATCAGTATATAGGATCCATTTTTCAGTTGCTTCTTCTAGCATTTTAACTTCTAAGTCCACTTCTTGTTGTAAGTCAGTACTAAAATCAGCCACAAAATCAGCTAAAGCTTGAGATTTTATAGCATTTCTAGGTTCATATACTAAGTTAAAGGCACTTAATTTTACAGACCATTTAGCCATTCTTCCTGATACTTCAGGTTTTCTAAGCACACATTTTATAGGGTAATTTGTCCTAACATGTATAGCATGCGTTTCAAAATAATGTCTAAGTTTAGTAGATGCCATGACTAATGCAAGTTTTCGAGATGAGAGTACCTGGTTTCAGCATCAATTAAACTTTTACTTATGTAGTAGACGGGATTCTGTATGCCTTCAGATTCCTTTACAAGAACTGCGCTTACTGCATTTGATGATACTGCCATGTAAAGATATAAAGGCTCACCATCTTCAGGCTTCATCAGCAGCGGAGGGGTTGATAAGTACTTTTTTAATTCCTGAAAGGCCTCTTCTTGCTTTTCACCCCATTCGAATTTCTTATTCTTTTTCAGAATATCGTAAATATCTTTGCATCTATTTGAGGATCTTGAAATAAATCTGTTGAGAGCTGCTAATCTGCCAGTTAATCTTTGGATGTCTTTAGCATTCGACGGAGACTTCAAATTTAATATTGCTTTAATTTGCTCCGGGCTAGCTTCAATTCCTCTTTTGGTGACCATATATCCTAAGAAATTTCCAGCTCTGACTCCAAAATTACACTTGGCGGGATTTAACTTCATATTGTACTTGTCCAGGATGTTGAAGGCTACTTCAAGATCCTTTAAGTGATCTTCAGCTCTCTTGGACTTTACCACCATATCGTCGATATAGACTTACATGGTATCCCCCCAGTTGATCTTTGAACATCATATTCACTAGCCTTTGATATGTTACACCTGCATTTTTAAGACCAAAAGGCATTGCAATATAACAATAAATACCTGTCGGTGTCATGAAGGCTGTGGCTTCCTGATCTTTAGGTTCCATTTGTATCTGTTTAAATCCTGAGGAGGCATCCATGAATGTTAGCATCTCATGTCCCGAAGTTGCATCGACCATTGCATCAATATGTGGTAGTGGAAATGGATCTTTTGGACAAGCTTTGTTTAGATCAGTAAAATCTACACAAACTCTCCATTTTCCATTTTTCTTTTGTATGACCACCATGTTTGCCAGCCATTCTGGGAATTTAACTTCTCTAATCATTTTAGCCTTTAATAATCTTTCAACATCTTCCTGGATTATAGCATTTCTTTCAGGAGCAAATTTTCATCTTTTTTCATGAATAGGCTTGAAGCTTTTGTCGATTCCCAGCTTGTGTGTGATGACATCTCTTGATATTCCAGTCATATTTTCTTGTTTCCAAGCGAAAGTCTTCATTCTAGCTTTGAGGAAATCAGTAAATTTGACTTCCATATCTTTTGATATCTTTTTCCCTATTAAAACTTTAATGTTAGGATCTTCAGGAACCAAGATAACTTCCTTTACATCTTGCTCTTCTGGTTCGTCTACATCGAAGACCCTTTTCTGTAATTGCTATTGTGAAATTGGCTTTGCAGCTGACTTCATGCTGGATGTGTAGCATTCTCTTGCTTCTTGCTGATCTCCCTTGACAGTAACTACTCCCCAAGGTGTTGGAAGTTTAACACATTGGTGATATGTTGAAGGTACTGCCTTCATTTCGTGTATCCAGGGTCTTCCCAAGATTATGTTGCATCCTGGGAGAGAATCTACAACACAGAATTTCTGCATCGAATTCATCTCTCCAACATAAACTGGTAATTTTATTTCACCCACTGTATATTTAGTTTTCCCACTGAATCCAATCAATGGAGAAGCCTTTCCATTGATATCTTCTTCCGAGATATCCATTCTTCATAATGTCTCCAGCTTGATGATATTCACTGAGCTCCCATTATCTATCAAAATCCTGTGAACATAATGGTTAGCGATAAAAAGAGTAATTACCAGCCCATTACGATGAGGTTCCATGATATCATCAAAATCTTCTTCAAAGGAGATAATATCTGAGTCCGAATATGATGCTTTCTTCACACTTCTTTCTCTTTTATCTGCTTTGCTTTGCAAGTCTTTTTGCTGCTGAATATGTTGTCCCACACACTTCCGATCCCCCAGAGATGGTATTAATTACTTTTGCATTCGCTGGTGGGGAATCTGCTTTTTGTGTTGATTTTGGTTTGGAAAAGTCCAAGACTTCAACATCTTTGGCCTTCTTCCTTCCAAGGAGTTCTGTCAAATATCCTTTTGCTAATAAAGTGGATATTTCTCTTCTTAACATCTTGCAATCTTCGGTGATATGGCCAAAGTCTTCATGATAAGCACACCACTGGCTAGGATCTTTTTTCTTGAAGTATCCGTCATTTTTCTTCCGAGGCCATCTCACCTTGTCTCCAAGATCTCTAAGCGTCATTATAATGCCAGGAGTTCCTACAGAGAAATAGTATGATGCCAAAGTTGGATATTCGACCCTGTCATCTTCTTCAACAACATTGACTTGATCATTTACATGTCTTGAGTAAGGTTTGTGTCTCGGTTTAAACACTGGGGTTTCTGCCTTCCGATTTGGACGATCATATGATAAGGCATCTACTTTCGAAGTTGTAAGTTCATTTTCTTTGAGCCTTATAAATCTTGTTGCCCTTGCTTTTGCTTCATCTAAATTTCTGCATGGCGTCATTATGAGATCTTCCTGGAATTTAGATCCTTTATGGAGACCTCTCTGCAAAGCTTGAATAGCGGTCAACATATCTAATTTAGGAATATTAAGAGATTCTTTTGTAAATCTAGTCATAAAATCTCTAAGTGATTCATGCGGTTTTTGAATTATTTTATATAGATCATCAATCAATTTCTCAAAAGTCCTACTGCATGAAAATTGACAATAAAATAAATTTGTTAAATCAGCAAAAAAATTAATAGATAGAGGAGGCAAACTCTGCAGCCATTTTAAGGCTGATCCAGATAGTGTCGATCCAAAGCTTCTTTTAAATTTGATGGAATTGGCACCGTTTCCATTTTCTCCAGATACAGCGCGATATGATCCTGTGGGTCAGTGGTTCCATCATATGGTTTCATATTTGGAACTTGGAATTTCTTCGGGATTTCTACGTTCGCAATCCTATCGCCATATCTGTTGATTAGATAGGACGCAGGGTTGACTTCAGGAATCGGATTGCAAAATCCAGGAACGCTCGAAATCATGTCTTTAATCTTCTGAAATTCTCTAGTGATGTAATCATTTGCTCCTTATCCCTGCGATGGATTAGTAAAAGCAAAAGATCCAGCAAAATTATTAGAATTGTTCAAACCTGCACTCATGGTGGCCGATGTTCCAGCAACATGAGTGTTTTGCGGAATATTACTCCCAAAATTAGGAGTCGCAGTTGGCATCGACGTATTAATAGGAGCAGACTCAGGAGCAGTTGGAGTCGTTCAAAACAAATTCCTAGGAGTCATCGGTGGTCTGTTTCAAAAATCCTTGACTCAAGAATTTTGAATTGTGCCTGATTATATTCTTGATTAGTCTTAATTGTCTTATCAAGATTCTGCAAAATAGTAAACAAGTCAGGCAGTTCTTCAGAGTTAACATTCCTAGATCTGGTATTGTAGGGATCCGGATTGCCATAATCGTCGTAAAAACTCCTTCTTTGAGTCTGGCTTGATCTTGCATTCTCCTGAGATGAGTTTCCTGCCAGAATTTCTCCAGATAAGTCTGGGATCTGGAATGAATCCATTGGCTCCTTTCCTTTTTCCTGGGCAGAAGTTCGAGCAGCATTGTTCTTGTTTCTTCGATAAGAAGCACGTCCTGGAGGTGGAGGAGGCAAAGGAGGAGAAAGAACAAGAGTAATTTGTGAAGAATTAGTTGGTTTAGTCGACATCTTTGGTATTAGATTTTGAAAAATCAAGATTTTTTATCAGATTGAAAGCACCTTTTGCCCCACGGTGGGCGCCAAATTGTTTTGGTCAAAAATTATCCAAGATAATCAACCTTGAAGACTTAGATCAATTATGTAACCAAACTTTCGTTCGTGAGGTTAAGGGCTTGTAAAATTGATAAATCAAGATTATGTCGACTTAAACAAAAGAAGGTAGTCAAAAGATTTCGCAAATAACTATATAATCAAATATAAGATAGATTAAGCAAGATAAAGAAAGATAAACGTAAATAAATGCGGAAAATAAAGAGAACGGAACAAAGAACACCGAGATTTGTTATCGAGGAAAAACCCTTAATCCTTTATGGATTGCCGGCATAAAAACCCCGGGAGGAAGCAATCGTCCCTGCCTTGTTCTTTTATTAATGGTGTAAATTGGTTACAATGATAGAGCGACTTGATCGATCTTTCTAAGTAAAGAAAAGTGTGTTGGTTGTTTACAAGTATGAGCAGAGAAAATAAGCAAGTAAATATGTGAGTGTGTGTAACGTTGTATATCCTATGATCGATCAGGTCCTCATTTATATAGAGCAGCCTAGTAACTAATTTTCCGAAATTACAGGGATCTTCCTAGTTTTCATCTAGTGAACGTTGGAGCATATGTTGACTGATATTGTAGCCGTTTGAAGATATTCTCCTCATGCTGAATTCCTCTTGAAGTCCGATTATGATGTTGGACTAAGTCTTCTTTGCGTGTTAATCAAATAAGACATGTGTTGAATCTCTTTTGTACCGTTAGAGATATTTCTCTTGTGATAAATATCAAGTTACCTGCATAATATTCTCATAGAAACAATACTTGAAGTTTATCGTTAGTAATTCGTCAAGGCGTGTCAAGATCCTGAAGGTCCATGATCTTGAGGTCCCAAGATAATGAAACCTGAAATTTCACCCATAATAGTGGGTAGCACTGCTTCAGTTCCAAAGACAAGAGAAAATGGAGTTTGTCTAGTGGCCATTTTTGAAGTAGTTCGATCAGCCCATAAGACAAATGGAAGTTCTTTTGCCCAATTTTCCTTTTGCTTGTCCCAGTCTTTTCTTGAAATTATTCATGATGATTTTGTTGCTTGATTCTGCTTGCCCATTGGCCTAAGGATGAACAGGAGTAGAGGTGATCATCTTGATTCCCCAGCTTTTGTAGAAACTAGTTGTCCTTTTGCCAATAAATTGTGATCCATTGTCACAAATTATCTCAGCGGGAACTCCAAATCTTGTTAATATATTTTTCTTGATGAAAGATATAACATGAGCTTCTTGGATCTTGGCATATGCTTCTGCTTCAATTCATTTAGAGAAATAATCAGTCATGGCCAAAAAGTACTTCTTCCCTGCTGAAGACTCCGTCATTGGTCCAACAATATCCATTCCCCACTTCATGAATGGCCAAGGAGAGAGAACTGGATACATAGGCTCTGCTGGTTGATGGTAAATGTTGCTATGTTGTTGACATGTGTAACATCCTGAACTTTTAATTAACGGTTGACTTGAGTCGTTAAGTCAACACAACGTGTTCGTTAAGTCTCTAAGAGATTTAATGTTTATGTGTGATTAATGTGCATTATGTGTAAGGTTTTAAAGCCTTAATGATTCATGTGTTAATGTGTTTAAGGTGATTAATTGTGATTAAAGTGTTAGTAAGTATTCCCGTTAAGTCGTTTAAGCCTTAGATGTGAAGATGTAAAGTTGAGGGGCTTAAGTGTAAGCTTTATAAAGGTTGGTCCAGCTGATTAGGGTTCCTTTAGCCCTAATCATAAACAAAAATATCAGTTGTTGGCCTCTCCAAACTGTTCCCCCTCCTCTCCATTCGATTCCTTTGCAAAGCCTTCAAAACGTGTGATTTTGGGTGTGTTTGATCAAGCCTTTTGCATCCTTCTTGTAATGTACATGTAGTAAAGGTATAACAAAATTGATTGTATATCATTTATATCATATAATCAGATCCATAACTGATCTAGGTCATTAGAGGATCAATAAATGTCTTAAACAAGTGTTTTGATTGATTCGGTAACCTAAAACGTTTGTTATTGTGATGCAAATCAATTAAGGGTTAATCAATGATTTCGTTGCATCATTATGATCTTAAAATGATGAATTTTGAGGTACAAGAGTCGTTCATAAGGTTTGTGGTCGTTTGGGATGTGTTTGGTTAGGTTTTGGAGTTGTTTTTCATGTCTGGTCGTCGTAAATCCCGTTACAATTGTGTAACTCCCGTTAGCTGGGTAACTTGTGATACACCTGCACTGTAACTCCAATTACAATTTTCGTAACTCCCGTTACATATTTTTGTAACTCCCGTTAGGGACTGATTTTGTTAACATTTTTAAACGACCATAACTTTTGAACTGTAACTCTATTTTTGACAAATAAGCTATCCATGGAATTGTGAGAGAGTCTACTTTCTAATGGTGATGCTTTTTAAAGTTTAGGATGATGTCAAGTTTACAGAAAGGTTAATTTAGTGAGTGATTTCCATGTTCCGTCGAGTTATGTAAGCTCTAAAGTATTAAACGAACCTCCGATGCATCAAGTCTTGTCATGGGTGATATTTATAGGTATCTAGGCTTGAGTCATGACCATAAATAGTGGGTAATTAATAGCTCATTATGTCGTTTAATGATTATAGGTAGTCGGGAATACTTGCAAAGCTCGGTAACTTACGTTATCATTTGTTGTGTGCTTCTACGAGGTAAGATACACTACTTTGACACGCTGAGGGTTCAACAAAAACATAGTTTTCATATAATAACTTCCCAATTGATATCTTGTTTACTTATGGTTAATCGGGATTATACGGGAGGTGATATGGGCTATGTATATGTATATTGAAGCCTGAAATGCTACCCCATAGATATGTGACGCTATGATATGATATGATATGAAGTGCTTTGAGTTGTTATGAGATACATTATGAAATGAACTATGTTATGCAATGAAAGATGATATGTAATGATATGTTATGAAATGTCATGCAATGATATGAGATGTAATGATATGCTATGAAATGATATGTAATGTCTTGAGATGAATTGAAATGTGATATATGTTGATGATATGTGAAATGTGCATGATTACATGGCTTGTTCATCTAGTTCACTAGACTTATTAAGTTGCCATGACACGTGCACGTTTAAGGGCTCAAACGTTAAGATGTATATGTGATAATGTTTAGGTAATATGAACACCTAAACTATATGAGATGTGAAATCGAGCTCGTAATTTAGATGTTAAAGTGTTAAGCTTAACCCATACTTGCCCTTGCCCGGCTAAGTGCGTAGATGTGGTTGCTTGGGTGGCTCCTTGCAACATGGTCAAAGATGTGAAGAGTAATACGGGAGGTCTGACCCGCCCCACTTGTCTTGAACATACGGATTACTCCGGGATTGGCTTGCCATTCCTTAACGACAATGACGTACAACCGTAAGGTTTGTCCATCCAGTCGGGTGTGACTTATGTCACACTTATAAAGATGCATATGTATATGAGACGTGTGACTTATGTCACAACTTTAAAGATGTTTAGATGTGATATGTGAAGATGCAAAAGATGACTAGGCACATTTAGGATGACCCATTCTAATATGAAAGATGTTGATGCTATGATATGTATGTGAGATGATATGTTTGATGATATGTGCCTTAACGACTTAATATGACTTTATATAATGTTTTAAATGGACAAACATTTTATAAACTATGTGTTATCTTACTTAGCTAATTCGTTAGCTAACACTTGCTCTTTTAAAATGTGTTGTGCCCTCAGGTCCAACAATAGTGAGCAGGTTGATGTGAGAAATGTGAGGCATGGGTAGATGATCTTGAAGCTGGCTGTAGTTTACCCATAGTGGCTACCCGCATTAGACGTTGAATTGTATTTACTATAATGTCGGTTGTTTAATGTTGGGCAACCGATGGATTTCCATTAAGATTTGTTTTGATGATATGGCTAGTAACACCATTTAATGAATAAACCAAACAGATTTTGCTGGTTTGGACTTTTAAAGTTTAATTCCTCTTTCTTTGACGCCGTTAGGCGAAAGTTTTTGGAAATCCATATTTTTAAACGACGGGTGTTACAACATGCGTCACATTTCTTTGAGTATCCTTTTGCGTCTTGTTTCATAGTTGGCCAATAATAACCTATTCTCAAGATCTTGGAGTACAAAGATCTTCCTGCTGTATGGTTTCCACATTCACCTTCATGGATATTTTTAAGCACCTTAGTAGTTTCAGGATGTTCTAGACATCTAAGGTATGGTCCTGCAAGAGATCTTCTATACAGAGTACCATTTATCATAGAATAATGTGCAGTTTTCATGCGAAAATTCTGTGGGTGTTCATCATTAGGAATTGTCCCAGCATTTAGATACTCTATTATGGGTGTAGTCCATGAATTTTGGTTATTTTCAGATTGATCTGCTCCTGTATCTTGAATAGCCAATATCTTTATTGATTCTGATTCTATAGCAGGTTGCAAAATGTGAACTATAGGAATTTTAGTTTCTGGTGACATCTTAAGTGTTGATCCTAAATTAGCTAAAGTGTCAGCTTCAGTATTTTCTTCTCTAGGAACTTGTTCTATTTCAAACAAATCAAAGTTTTCTGCCAGTTTTTTGACAATTTCCAAATACTGTATCAAATTTTCACCTTTCGCAGCATATGTCCCATTAAAATGATTAGCTAAAAGCAATGAATCTACATATACTTTAAGATTTCTAATGTTCATATCATTAGCCAATTGCATGCCAGAAGTTAAAGCCTCGTATTTTGCTTCATTATTAGTGGCTATAAAATGACAATTTACTGCATGGGGTATGATATCCCCCTGTGGCGATTTTAGTACGATGCCTAACCCTATTCCTTTAACATTAGCTGCACCATCAGTATGTAAAATCCATTTTTTAGTGGATTCTTCTAGCATTTTAACTTCTAAGTCTACATCAGATTGCAAATCAGTACTGAAATCGGCCACAAAGTCTGCTAGGGCTTGAGATTTTATGGCAGTCCTAGGTTCATAGATTAAATTAAAAGCACTTAATTTAACTGACCATTTAGCCATCCTACTAGATAGTTTAGGCTTTCTTAAGACACATTTTATAGGGTAATTAGTCCTAACATGTATAGCATGCGTTTCAAAGTAATGCCTAAGCTTAGTAGATGCCATTACCAATGCGAGTATAAGTTTTTCGAGATGAGAGTACTTGTTTTCAGCATCAATTAAACTTTTGCTTACATAATAAATAGGATTTTGCTGACCTTCTGTTTCCTTTACCAGTACTGCGCTTACTGAAGTTGAAGATACCGCCATGTAAAGGTATAAAGGCTCTCCATCTTCAGATTTCATCAATAGTGGAGGAGTGGATAGATATTTCTTCAATTCCTGGAAAGCCTCTTCCTGTTTTTCTCCCCACTCGAACCTTTTGTTTTTTCTTAGAATATCATAAGATTCTTTGCATCTATCTGAAGATCTTGAGATAAATCTATTCAACGCTGCCAATCTTCCCGTCAGTCTTTGAATATCCTTGGCATTTGAAGGAGACTTCAAATTTAAGATGGCTTTGCTTTGCTCTGAACTTGCTTCAATTCCTTTCTTGGTGACCATATACCCTAGAAACTTTCCAGCACCAACCCCAAAGTTACACTTTGCAGGGTTTAGCTTCATATTATATCTATCTAGGATGTTGAAGGCCACTTCAAGATCTTTCAATTGGTCTTCAGCTCTCTTCGACTTGACCACCATATCATCTATGTATACTTCCATTGTATCCCAGTTGGTCTTTGAACATCATATTGACTAACCTTTGATATGTTACACCTGCATTTTTAAGACCAAAAGGCATTGCAATATAACAGTAAATACCTGTTGGTGTCATAAAGGCGGTGGCTTCCTGATCTTCAGGTTCCATTTGAATTTGCTGAAATCCAGAAGAAGCGACCATAAATGTCAGCATCTCATGTCCAGAAGTAGCATCAACCATTGCATCTATGTGAGGCAGAGGAAATGGATCTTTCGAGCAAGCTTTATTTAGATAAGTGAAATCTACACAAACTCTCCATTTTCCATTCTTTTTCTGCACCACAACTACGTTGGCTAGCCATTCAGGGAATTTTACTTCTTTGATCATCTTTGCCTTTAGTAGTCTTTCCACGTCTTCTTGAATAATGACATTTCTCTTAGGAGCAAATTTTCTTTTTTTCTGTTAGATAGGCTTGAAACTCTTATCAATTCCAAGCTTGTTAGTGATTACATCTTTTGATAATCTTCTTGTTTCCAAGCAAAAGTCTTCATTCTTTTAATCAGGAAGTCAGTAAATTTGACTTCTAATTCTTTTGAGATTTTTGCTCCTAATAATACTTTAATATTAGGATCTTCAGGTGTTAGAATAATTTCTTTGACATCTTGCTCTTCTGGTTCATCAGCATCGAAGATCCTCTTCTGCAATTGCTATTGGGCAGTAGGCTTTGCTGCTGACTTCATGCTTGATGTGTAACATTCTTTAGCTTCTTGTTGATCACCTTTGACGGTAACGACTCCCCAAGGCGTTGGAATTTTAACACACTGGTGGTATGTTGATGGTACTGCCCTCATTTCGTGAATCCATGGTCTTCCAAGGATGATGTTGCAGCTTGGGAGGACGTCCACCACACAAAATTTTTGCATGGAGTTCAATCCTTCCACGTATACTAGCAATTTAATTTCTCCCACAGTATATTTGGTTTCTCCACTGAAGCCAATTAATGGAGATATTTTGCCAATAATTTTGTCTTCAGAAATGTCCATTCTTCTTAGTGTCTCCAACTTGATTATATTCACAGAGCTTCCATTATCTATTAAAATCCTGCGAACATAGTGGTTAGCAATAAAGAGAGTAATGACCAAACCATCATGATGACGTTCTATAACGTCATCAAAGTCATCATCTTTAAAGGAAATAGTATCTGAGTCTGAGATAGAAGGCTTCTTCACACTCTTTTCTCTTTTTTCTGCTTTGTTTTGCTTTGCAAATCTTTGGCTGCTGAATAGCTGCTTCCACACACTTCTGATCCGCCAGAAATGGTATTGATTACTTTGGCATTTGCTAGTGGAGAATCTGCCTTTTGGGTAGGTTTTGGCTTGGTGAGATCCATGCCTTCGACATCTTTAGCTTTCTTTCTACCCATTAATTCTGTGAAATACCCTTTGGATAAGAGTATACATATTTCTCTTCTTAGCATTTTACATCTTTGGCTTGGTGACCAAAGTCTTCGTGATAGGCCCACCATTGGCTGGTATCCTTTTTCTAGAAATAGCCATCATTATTTTTCTTTTGTGGCCACCTAACCTTGTCTCCAAGGTTTCTCAATGCCATTATTAAGCCAGGTATGCCGACAGTGAAAGAATATTGTTGAAACACGTCGGACCGTTCAAATCGTGATCTAAACAACTACAAACGTGCGGAATCCGATTGTAATTGTCTTTGAGGATTCTGAATAAATATGAACATATATGCACGAATTAAACAAAGAACAAGAGATATAAAACGAATTCCTTTATTATTCAGTCATCTCGATTACAATACAATGATAAATCCGTATAGAAAACATCTCAATGATTACGGATTACAATCAAAGAGACGACAATAATAATGAATTACATGGGCGGACATGGTGTATAGATCTCTACACCGATCCTATGAATAGCTTTCTGACTAGTCTAAAACCATTAACCCTAAATTGTAACTTAAGTCGTGTATATATAGGCTATCGAATGGGCTGGGCTACTATCATGTTCGTGGGCTTCGAGCTCCTTCGCACGAACTGCTGCCTCGTGCTGACGTCATCATGAAGTGATGATGTCCTCATCACGACCTTGATGATGTCTTCTTTTCATCATAATCAGCCCTTTGAATTGTATTGCAACGGAAAACAAAAGCCTATCAGAAATTGCTTCTACAGACTCCCCCTTTTCCGTTGCAATCAATTCTAGATGAACTCTGATAATCAATAGCTACCGAAAAACCTGAATCCACTGGCTCCCCTTAGCTGATGACATCGAGTCTTGTTGTTGAAACTCGATCTTCTAACATCGCATCCTGATCTTCAAACTGCAATGTCCCTGTCCTTCTATGACAACCAACTAACCCAACACATCTCATTGTAGTTCTCCCCCTCAACAGTTAACCACCTCCGAATTAAGCATTGCCACCTTCCACTTAGGATTGTCGCTCTCCTTGCCTAATCGACATATAATAAAGAAGTTGAATTTCCAACAATCATCATCAAATCAACCAGCTATCACAAAGATAAGAAACTCTACAACCTGCATCACAAAACGTAATACCATAGAGCCTGTCTCAACTATAGCAGCATCAAACTCCGTTTTGTATCTCCACAACTCTGCTAATCACCTGAAGTCTTTCTTATCGGATCTCCCCTTCAGTTATATAAACTGCCAATCACATAAAGATCTTAATCTCGCAATAAAACTTATATATCGCCTGATTATTATCCTCACATCATGGAATATAGATAGGTTCAATCTTCAAATACTCAAACAACAAATAACCAGCTTCATCATTTCAATACATCAACAAAGTTTTAACTATGTCTCGTATCTTCATTGCTCCAATACTTCGACAAAAGCTTCCATAACTACTATATAGAAGATCATTTGTTGAACAGTGTCAATCAAGACTGAAAACACTATGATCTTCATTACTCAAGCATTTTAAAAGTGTAAACGCCGTCAATTGTTAATTCTAACAGAATAACACTTTGATCACCACTTTGTCTCGAGTATATCAGAGTTTTGCGGAGAAAACCGAAGAACATTCTTGAAATTTTTATTCCCCCCTTTTCTCGGCAAAAACTCTCAAAATCAGCCTATAATAGGTTACGGTATCTCTCATTCTTGAGGTTCTTCAAAATGCTTAGAGCTCACGACGTTTAAAGCTCTTCACCAAACAGGGTATACCCATTTTCCCTCCAAATTTTCATGGGAAAACACATTTACATGAAATGTTGATATTCATGTAAATTTTTATTAATAAGGCCGTGAGAAATTTTTGATAATTGTCGAAAATTTTCATCCAAAACGTGCCGAAAACGCACAAAAAGACCAAAAACTTTTCGAATGCTACCAAACTTCAAATCTCCATGAATCATACCATTTTAAGACCATGGGCAAAAATTATTTTTCCCATTAAAAAACTCTTTGAATATGGATGCACACAACTTGGAACCTCTTTACTCGATCTGTTTCTTGTTATAAGATTCAAACAAGGAAGTAGACATCTTCGTGATAATACAAACACGAACTTGTTTCAGATCGATATATCATCTTCAGCATGATGTCAGCGCGAAGTAGTTAGGTACTAAGGCATGACATAAGCACGAATTTGATATATTTGTGACTATCTTCGTGATGATGTCAGCACGAAGGGAAATCCTCTTCGTGGTGACGTATGCACGAACTTAATCAGAAGTCGTGATATCTTGTCCATGAACTCGTGTTGATGTCACTGTGAACTTGATCCACTTCGTGCTGACGTAAGCACGAAGTCAAACGAAATATCATGCAAATAATAGCCACTTCGTGCTGACGTAAGCACGAGGCTAAATCCTCTGCGTGCTGACGTAAGCACGAAGCTGCATGAACTTCTTCATCTTCACGAACTGAACACGAATTTGCAGAAAAAACTCAATTTCCGATCATGATTGATGACCAAAAACGTCTCCCCTGCTCTGATACCATGTTGAAACACGTCGGACCGTTCTAATCGTGATCTAAACAACTACAAACGTGCGGAATCCGAGTGTAATTGTCTTTGAGGATTCTGAATAAACATGAACATATATACACGAATTAAACAAAGAACAAGAGATATAAAACGAATTCCTTTATTATTCAGTCATCTCGATTACAATACAATGATAAATCCGTATAGAAAACGTTTCAATGATTACGGATTACAATCGAAGAGACGACAATAATAATGAATTACATGGGCGGACACGGTGTATAGATCTCTACACCGATCCTATGAATAGCTTTCTGAGTAGTCTAAAACCATTAACCCTAAATTGTAACCTAAGTCGTGTATATATAGGCTATCCAATGGGCTGGGCTTCTATCATGTTCGTGGGTTTCGAGCTCCTTCGCACGAACTGCTGCCTTGTGCTGACGTCATCATGAAGTGATGATGACGTTATCACGACCTTGATGATGTCTTCTTTTCATCATAATCAACCCTTTGAATTGTATTGCAACGGACAACAAAAGCCTATCAGAAATTGCTTCTACAAATATGTTGATAATGTAGGGTACTCAGTCCCTTCTTCTTCTTCAACAACATTGATTTGGTTCTGAACATGTCTTGTATATGGCTTGTGCCTTTGTTTGAAGACTGGAGTTTCAGTCTTACGATTCGGTCGATCATAAGACAAGGCTTCCAATTTTGCTGTTGTCAATTCGTTTTCTTCGAGTCTGATGAACCTTGCTGCTCTTGCATTTGCTTCATCCAAGTTTCTGCATGGCGTCATTATGAGATCTTCTTGGAACATGGATCCCTGATGGAGACCTCTCTGCAAAGCTTGGATATGTAAAACCTCTCTTTAGTTCGTGTTATGATGTGGAAGTAAGGTGTTTAACAATGGTGGAAAGTGTGTATGTTAGTGTGTGTTCTTGAGAGAGAAAGGTGTGTATGTGTGGAAAGCTTGGGAGAGCTGATTTCATAAAAAGTTACCAAAGGTTACAAGGAATGAAGGCTTGAGGGGTATTTATACTCTAAGCATATTACATAAGCTCCCCCTCAACCTTACAATTAAAACTTAAAATACAATGTTTAGAAATACAACTAAGCACTATTTTAAATTTCTAACATTCTCCCCCTTAGTGCTTGGTCATCTATCATTACTTCTTTTGTTGTCTTCTTTTGTTTGCTCGTCTTTGCTTGTTCTTCTTCTTCTTATATCTTTGAGCATCATTTGAAGTTGTTGGCTTGTCAGTCTTAGAACTCCAGAAGACTCTCTTCTTGTAGCTGTTCCATGTGTCTTTCCAATACTTCTTAGGAATGAAGTGCCAGTTATCACCTTCAGGACGTTCATCCAGTGTCTTGATATTATCTTGGAAATTCACAGGAGGAATGCTATGAGGACCAAGTTCATGGCTAGGATTCCAAAGTACCCATGAACCTGTCTTGGTGTGAATAAATCCTTCTTTCGCCTTGGGAGTTCTTGCGATGATGAGATCTCTAATCCTTTGACGCATTTCAAGTGTATCTTTGATACATCTTATATGTTCTTCATCAATTGTACTCAGAATGGATAGGCAGTATTTCAAAGTACCATCTGAATATTTGGGAAAATCAGAATCACGAATGAAGATCTTTTTCTTGAGTCGATTGATGAAGACAAATCCATCCAAGTCTTCAATCGGATCTCCAATCTGAAATGAATCTAGCTCATAACCTCCTGCTCTTTGGTTTGGTCTTGTAAGATTAATCTTGCTAGTTCTTCTTTCTAAGCCAATTTGGAAGTCATTGAACTCAAAGAATCTAATCAATGCTTGAATATGACTTTTCAATGATTCGTAGGCTTGGAGTTGATCGAGAGACTTGATTATGAGATAAGCATATTGATTGTAAAAGAATAGAATGTCTGAGATCATCATATGTTGAAAGGATTCTTCTCGAAAAACATAGATCTTACCATCAGCACGGCGAACTTTGAATCGAGCAAGTCTGATATTGTTGGTTAGAAGACGAACAAACAACTCTAGAACTTTAGTGATTGGGCTTTCAAATTGCTGGTACCACCATTTAGCTCTTACAGTATTGTCAGCATTCATCAGCTCCATGTATGCATCTCTTTGACCTTGATGTCTGAACAAAAAGAATGCTCTTAATCGGTTCAAGGTCATACTGAGTCTTTCATTTGATGAGCAATAGATTTGGAAGGCTCTTTCTTCATGGTATCTTGCTCATAGTTCTCAAC
Organism: Erigeron canadensis; assembly: GCF_010389155.1. Classification (NCBI taxonomy): domain Eukaryota; kingdom Viridiplantae; phylum Streptophyta; class Magnoliopsida; order Asterales; family Asteraceae; genus Erigeron; species Erigeron canadensis. The sequence continues at coordinate 18,483,668 of NC_057768.1, forward strand.
AAAATAACCCTCATTGATCTGCCAAATTTTATCTTTTGAGATCCTTGGATGTCTAACTCCTTGTCCAAGTTCAATGGGAGTCTCAAGATTTTCTACGTTTCTGAGATGATAGACTATCTTTTCAAAGATATCTTTTCCATATTCTTTTTGAGATGGATGCTGAGATTGAGGAATAGCATCACTTGTTGGAGCATAATCAGGATCATCAGAATCAGACTCATCATTAGTGGCATCTTCTGGTAGAAATGGATCAGGATCACTTGACTCATCAGAACTTGATGTTGTAGAATAATAGTGAGAAATGTGTTTGACAAGCGGAGGTAAGTCATCCGAATCTGAATCGTGAATATGAGATGATGATGGATGATCAACACTTTGAGCTTGAGAGGAAGTGGCTGGAGGATCTGAAATCTGTTTGGTTTGTCTTTCAACTTCTTCTTCTAGCTCCTTCAGATTTGCAAGTCTCAACTATTCAGCTAATTCTTGGGTTTGATTTTGGTTGATTTCTTCTTGAGCAACTTCTTGAACAGTTTCTTGACCACCTTGATCTTGTATCTCATGACCCTCTCTAATATCTCTAATATTCTCCCCCTCGGGGTGATCATCAGGATCTTGATCATCTCGACGTCTTGAGATATTAGCCAGTCTACATTGTTGGTCAAGCTCTTGGATTCGTTTTTGAAGAGCTTCAATTTTAGCCTGTTGTTCTAGTTCAGTACCTTTGACTGACAAATATGCAAGAGGTGATTGGTAAATGGATCTTTTATGTGAAGTGAGATGTGGTTCTTCAGATCTCAACCGATGCATAAGTGCTACAATAAGAGTATCGGTAGATAAACCACTGGTGGCAATTCTGTTTGGTGAGTAAGCACTTAAATAATCAGATGAATCAGATGATTCAGAAGAAGAGCTTGAAGAATCATGTGGTGAATTTGGATCAGGAAATGATTGTAGTATTGGTGTTGATGTTATTGTTGTTGTTGTTGGAATATTTGGGGGTGTTGGTGTTGTTTGTGATGGTGTTGGAGTGACTACTTGAGAACCAATGCGTACCTCCAGTAAGCAATCTAGGTGATGGAGATCTTATTTGTGAGGCAGGAAGTTTACTAGTGATGGTGTTTCTTGTGGCAATTAATTCACTTCTTTGTCCTTCGACAACAACTTCAACAAAATGAGTTATCAACCTTTGAACTTCGGGTGATAAAGGAATATCATAATCTAGCGCATCAGTAGTTTCAAGTGATTCTACTGAGTGACCTGAAGACATCAGGACTGTCTCAGTATTTCCTGTTGGTTCACGAGTATGAACAACAATTGATGATTCGGCTTTGCAACCAGAATCTTGTGGGAAATGGAGGAAAATAACACCGGAGTCACTTAGACTTACCGTTAAGCCCAAAGCACGAAGAGTTGATGCAACAGATTGAGCTCGTAAGAATTCAGACTGTCGCACAACTGATCTAGCTACTACAGCACCTTCGTTCAAAGCTGGCGTGATGTTAGCAATGGAAGGATTTCCAAACAATCCTCGAGAGGGCACAAGAGCCAATCTCTCTATGTTTGTTCCGGCAGCATCACGTAGATGTGCAAAGGGTATCACAATTGGTGACTGATGTGTGAAAATCTAGTTAAATTAAATTCCTATAAATACTCTGAATCGTTTACCACACACAATCGGGCAGTGGACCCGTTCGTATGTAATATAGATTTAAGTAAGTAAAGGTTCGTTCCACAGAGACTAATAAGAGTTAGCGAGTTTTAAGTAATTTAAAAAAAGTTTGGTTTTTAAAGACACCACGTCATATTGATTTTAAATTGAAAGTTAGTTGATTGAAAGAGTTAGAAATTCCGTAGAATTTATCGAAAAGAGATTTGTTTTAAATCAAATAAGATGAGAAGATCATCCACTTCGACTCCATGATACACATTATTTAGGTTGCATATATTTGAAGAAACAATTCAATTATGTTGATTTTATAACCGAGAACTAACAAAGACTCACCCCGTACCCGTCAAGTTCGTTACTTTATTAAATTCCCTTAATTAACTAGTTCCATTACTAAGACTGGTACCCTAAGATGCCTTTCTTAACTTTCCTAGCCAATTAATTGTTTTGGTTATTTAGATAACAATTGTGTCTATTGATTGTACCCAACCATTAACCCGTTAACCCTTATTAACTATCAATTACTTCCTACCATACCCGTCATAGAAACAATTGCTTCTAACCAAGCAATCAAAATAACTTCTACACAACCTAGTTACCACTAAAGTTATGCAAAAACTATCCGCAATTGAGAGTTAAATAACAAAGAATTAATAAGCTAAGATTACGACACAACGTTAAATCAAATCAACTTGAATTCAAAGGATTTATGCAACCATTATTCAATGTATCACTTCATCTCAGCGGATGACGAATTATTTAGCTACTCATAATCAAAAACAAAGCACAAAGAGTAAAAATATAGAAGAACATATTATACCAATATGTAGAAAACAAGTAAACGCTAAGAAAATCGACAACCGAATGCCTTGGAGATCACGAACAACCCTTAGACCTTGATGGACGAAAAATCTGCTAAGAATACCCCCAAAGAACCCTAAAGTCGACTAGAAGTGATTGTGTGTCGAATGGGAGGGTTATGGCCTTGTATTTATAGAGTTTGCAAGAGGTCTTCACAAACCGACCTACAGGTGCGACGCACCAAGCTTCAGGTGCGGCGCACCTGACCTTGTTACCAAATTTGAAGCTGCCCAATATGCGACGCACCACAGGGTTGGTGCGTCGCACCTCCTTGCTTTCCAACTTCTTCCAAGTTTCTGAATAGAAAATGCTCCGCACCTCCTTACATGGTGCGACGCACCAACCTTGTTTTCAGCCAAAACTTGTAGTTTCCATTCCATCTTCACTCGTATGCGTCCACGAACCATCCCAATGCATCTAAAAGTCGTCCAACAGCTGTTTCTAACCATTTTACCTGTTCTAAGCCTGAAATCACTAGCAACACCATCAAAGCATCGAATATACATATAATTTACACATAATTAAGCTTAAAACGTCTTAGAAACGATATGGGAATATGCATATAAATGGACATATCAGTGACCTAACGGTACTAGACACACGTGCAGAAATGAAATTCAAAAGAGGGGCAGATGTCTCTTTTGCTTCAACATTCACAAACTCAGTTGGAGAATGGAATGGAATACGTGGTTTTTGCCCTTGAAAAATTGAGACGTCAGTCTTTTGAGAGACTTCCAAATGGCTTGTGGAAGTTTGTGCACGCGAGAGTTGGGAGCTCTCGTCTTCTACCCTACGGCGAACCCGGCGTTGATATAAGTTTGTTACTAATTGGAGGCGAACGTTTTCTTTTTGCCTTTCTTCTAACCCGGACCTCTCAACCTCTCTGGTATTTTTAACTCCTCCCTCATTCCTTCCTTTTCCCTCCGGAATGTCCATGACATCAGTGGCAAACTGATTTGCATCATCAGCATCAGATGCATCATCACCTGAATTAATCACATCTTCTGGTTCGGTTTCTTGATATCTATCATACTTAAAGCGAGATTTCTTGAAAGTTTTTCGAATGTTTAAAGGAACAGATTTCTTTCTGCCTTGAGTATATGTAGGTTGAGGAGATCGAAAATATGATGATGATGGAGGTACTTTTGAGGATGGAATTTGAGTTGAAACAGATTGAGATTGGGGTTGTTCCATGGTTGGGGGTTCAGGAGATGTTATTTCAGGAAGTGGTGAAGATTGATGAATTGGTGATTTAGGTGTTTGAGGTAATGTGAGTGAATATGGAGATGATGGTCTTTGAGGTGATGGTGTTCTGGGTGATGGTGATCGTTGTAAATTGGTTGTTTTGGGGGGTGGTGATCGGATTGGCTTTGGAGACCCAGAAATAGATATTGTCTCCTCAAAAGATGTGGGAGAAGAAGGTTCAACTGGAGCTTTTCTTTTGAGTTTCTTTGATGAACTCCCCTTCTTCTTCTTTTTATGCATTTGTTTACTCAATTTCAACACAAACATTTCACCCTTCAGTTTCTTTCTTTTTGGCTTACTGGAACTGGATGCACCGTCACGCTCTTTTCTTTTTCTACTTCACCCCTTACCAGGTGTCCTATGTACAACTTGGGTAGGAACTGGGAGGCTTTCCGGTCCCAGAGCTGTTCTAATCCAGTCCAGATAAGCGATCTTCTCTTTATCAAAATCAGAAACCATATCTAGTAAGAATGATGGAATCAGAAATGTATAATGAGCAGCTCCTGAATCTCTGACATACTTGTAATGATGAATGAAAACTTGGGTATTATCTCGAAGTCTTGGTATGGTTCTATCATCTCTGACTGCACTGTAGACAATTGCTGTGAGAAATCTGATGAATGGAATATACTTCTTGGGAGCAGAAACTTTGCCATTGACCAATACAATCAATTGGTCCCACAGAAGTTGAGCAATGTCATAGTGTTTGTTGAATACAACACCATAGAATATGTGAAGCATTGGCTGTGTCAGATTCTCCATTCCTCTTGTATATGGAGTTAAGCAGTTGCTGAGGATGGAATACACATAATACCATATCTTTGGTAGATTCTTCAATTTGAAATCTTTTGTCTTAGTTAAAGGACCTTCATAACCAAGAGAAATCAGGGAATCAAACATTTCTTCATTGGACTCAAATGTGTCATAATCAGCATGTCCATTGGAATTTGCTTCAGGATGCCTTAGAATCCTTATGAAGTCATCAAGATTGAACTCAAACTCATACGTTCTATCTCCAGAATTCAACTGATATTGAAAGTAGCCTTGGCGACGAAGTTCAAGTGATTTAAGTTTTGCTTTGGCTTTTGGAATTGTTGGGTCTTGAGGTTGAATGAAGGTAATGGTTCTCCACATATCAAATAGATAGACTTCAGCTAAGTCTTGATCAACAATAAGTATATATGTGAGTGGGTGATTATGAAGTACTCTAGGAACAATTGGAAAACCATGAGCACCAAAAGGATCATATAATGCTCTATTATTTCTCATGTTTCTTGTGTTACCGGGAACAAGAATTTCTCCAATTGATTCATTAGGAGTAATATCTTCGTCATGATCGATTTCTTCTCTTGATGTTCCATTATTTGTAAATTTTCTGATTTTAAGACATAAAACAGTTTAACGCACACATAAAAACAAAGTTTAAACAGCAAATTACAAGATCCACACAAGTGATTTATATAAGATATAAAGAGGTTCACAAAGGCAATCAACTCAGTGTATTCTATATAAATAACTTGTTATGAGAAAATGAACTCAGAATAGTCAAATACATATTTCCATATATAAACTTACACAGAAGTTCACAAAGGCGATCAATTTTTTGTACTTTTATACATTTTCATATGTAAATAACTTTGAAAAATAAGGTAGAATCATATAAGTACAAGATATTCGAGAATAGTAAGGAAGTACACAAAGGCGTTCAATTCCTCGTATTTCTAATATATTGCAATTATATGACAATACAAAGAACTTTGTCACAACACAGACACAAAATTTTGAAGAAAAAAACTTTCTAAGTATAGAATGCCAGGACGATCTTGTTGAGATCATCCTGAGGTTGAACTCAGTTTTGGGAAACAAGACGACTTTGGAGAAGATCGTCTTATCATTTGTTATGTTGGAAAAAGTTTAAGTCTGGAAAGATAAGTGGGACGATCTTGTTAAGATTGTCTTAATGTTTGATCTCTTGAAAAAAATTTTGAAGTGAAGGAAAATATATTGAGACGAACTTGACAAGATCGTCTTGGAAACTAAGTGGTAAAAACTTCACTTCCCTTTTGAAAAATTTCTAACACTTGGAAATATAAATTGAAATTATGTCAATTTCTGGAAAAAAATCGAGCATAGTCTACCTTTATATTTGTAAGTATTAGTTTTGAGCAAAACCGATCTCTTACGAGTTCAGTTACCCATTCAATTGATTTTCTCAAAAATTCATCAACCACACAGCGTTCAGACCCTAGAACGATCCTGACAAGATCGTCTTGGTCTCAGTCTCAAGGGTTATAAGGGAAACACATATATGTGGAATTTAACACGGTCTTGGAAAGATCGTCCTATCTCCAAGTCGTTCTGGAACCAAGACGATCTTTGACAAGATCGTCTCAGAACTAAACAACTTGACTCTAAGAAGACTTTGCCAGAATCATCCTATTTCCAACCGATTATCACAAATCACAAATATTTGCACAATATGATTCATATTAACATCTAAGCATAGCACAAACACTTATTTGAATCACTATAAGCAAAATTTCACTACTCAAATCACATAAATCATCAAAATTAACCTAGATTAATTTGAAGATCGTCCTAGGTCTTCTTCTTCACAAGAACAGGGGTTGCAGGTTTTTGAATTTCCAAAATCACAAATTTAGGCGCTTTTAAACATGTATAAATCATACACACATAACCTAAACATGCTTCTAAAATCATTCCAACAACACAGAATCATCAACAGTTGCAAAAAGTTCGAGAAAAATTGGAAAAATAAGATCTACATTCAAACTCGAATTCCTACCTGAAGAAGTGATTTGATGACAATGATGTTAAGGAATGAAATGCTCAGCGTGAAAACGGCAACAAAACCCTTATCTTGTTTCAGTGATCAACACAAATATGATTTGAAGTATCTGTGTGTATGTGTGTTTATGGAAAACTAGAATGGGATAAAAGGAATGTTCCCTCCACCTTATGAGTGAATAAACAGGTCGGGTCGTCGGGTCTTGTGGGTCTTGACCCGATTAGAAAGTCTTGGGCTTTTTCAAATGGGCTTGTGGTTTTAGAAATTGGGCTTAAGTATTTATAGTTTTTCTAGTTTTTAACATAACAATAAATTTAAAAAAATTTTATTAAGAGAAAAATTATTTTTGTTGATAATTTTTAATTTTTTTGAATTTTTTATCTTTCCAAATTTTATATTTTGTTTTTCTAAAAAATAACAATAAGTTTCTCTTCAAATAGTGCAAATACACAAACTCCCCCTAGATACATGAATTATCCTTTTTTTCTCCCCCTCACACATTACATGATATTTAAGCACATTGCACATAAGCATAACATCAATGTTTGACAGATAACTGAAAGAGAAAAAGATGAAGGATTTGTACAAAACATGTAGAGGCAAGTAAGTTCATTGGTAATGAGCTCTTATTTGAGATTGTTTCTTGAAAGGAAACTCATTCCAGGATCATGTGTTGAATAGCATCTGAGCTAGGAATAGTAAAGACAAATCTTTATTACCAGTAAAACACAATCAAGTTTTCTTAGGTACCCACCTTTAAATGGGTCCTTTTGGGTTAGTGGAATCAATCAATGTATACAAATGAGGTTTTCGAACAAGAGGTTTATTCTTAAGATTTATCACAATCCCATTAGTATCAACAATTAAAGATTTAGAAATCACAGTAGAAGATTTAGAATTTATTACAGACCATGGTTTAGCTAAATTACTTAAATTTGAATAAAATTTCCTATCAGGAATTTTCTTCTTGTAATCATTAGCTATCCAACTTCTTCTAACTGATGATTTAGCATACACTTGTGTTTTAACATAGCTAGTAGATTTTATCAATGATGATTTAGAAATCCACTTATGGTTACTAGCTAAGCTCTTCTCTCTTGTAACAAATAAATTCTTAGAATTAGTTCGAGGAGTTAAAAACATATTTTGATTTTTGCTTTGCTTGGTGGAAGATTTGATATTCTGTTTCTTTGGAGTTGCAACAGTGAACCAACTATACTAATCTCTATATCTAGTTATATCATTAGATTGAGAGATAGCTTTAGGAGCAGAGGTTCTAGAAACAGATGAAATATCAACCTTGAGCTTTGAGGTAGTAGAAATGGTCTTTTTACCTTTGACAGCTGGTGTAGGCTGACCTTTGGGTGAATAAAATGAAGTTGGAGCAATCTTAGATTTAGATACCTTCTGTGGTTCAACTTTAGGATTTTTGGGTGAATGTTTTTCAAGTTCTTTTTCAACTTCTGGTGCAAAAACATGATCAGTTTCCAAAAACTTATCAAATTCTTCAATAGAAAGATCTGGATAAGTAGGATGACACTTATTAGTTGAGAAAGATAACTGTAAATCTTTTGTTTGAACTTCTGGTTTGGAAATAGTTTTGTTAGTCAACTTTTCAACTAATGCTTTTGCTTTAGCCTTAAGATCTTTAGGAATCTCAATCTTGTGCTCTAAGTTCATTTTATTTTGGTCAACAGGAGTGGTTACAGGGGTATCCAAAGAAAGTATCTTCTTGACAGAAGCAAGATGTTTATCTTTCAAAGCTTGAACTTTCTCTTCAATTTGGAGGAATGATGATAGCATTATGGTAGACATATCATGAATCTCTTGAGGAGAGATGCTATCACCCTGCATATCTTTGTTAGAATTCTCACACCCATTGGATTGAGTGGAGCAATCAACAGAAGTAAAATCATAAAACATTTGGGTAGGGGTTTTCAAGTTCAGATTTACTGGACTCGCTCCAGACGTAACTACTAGAGCCCTCTACAGATTTGTCCAGAAATTATGTGAAGACCAGTGAACAACTTACTTGTATAGAAATCTGGATTCCACCAGATTTGTTCACTGGACTTCACTCCAGTCAAGATCTTTCCACTGAAGAACATTCTCACTGAAGTCAAAGACTGAAGTCTGAAGAAAGAAGTCTGACAAATAGCGGAGCTCACTGGAAGACTTACCAGATCTCCTGACTGGAGCCCTTGTCAGTGTTCTAGACCTTACAAGTCTGAACACTGATTACGAGGAATTGACTTTATGCCTTTACATGCCTTTAACCGAACAATCCATTTGTCTTTTGTTAAAAGCCTTACACGCATGTAAAGGTGGTTAGTTAATTAGAAGACAAGTCACTGTCATGTGACTTTATTCTTGTACTTTAATCAATGCTTTTAAGGAACTAATGTAATTTCCTTAAAAGCATGTAACCATATTTGTACGGCAAAAAGAATATTATATTTATTCTTTTTGCCTATAAATACCAAGTCACTTCCTCGTCCAAATCACATACTTTTGCAATTTGGTGCCTTTGCTCAAATACTCTCGATCTAAACAGTCATACTTCACAACTTTAAGTATTTCGATCAAAGAGTTTATTTAGCAAAGATTAGATCACTTGTATTTCATAGGTTGTTTAGATACTTACTTTGTAATATCTTGTTCCGCAACAACCTTGTATTTTATTTAACATCAATAAATAAAATACACTTGAAAATTACATTGTGTCTCACCATTTACTTATTTGTTTATCTTTATATTGCTTAAGTACGTATTACGTTATGTATATTCTTGCATTTATATTAATCGTAATACTAGTCCAATCTAGTGCTTACTTGACATTTAATAGTAGTCATCTCTAGTGATTACTTGACTTGTTATTCTACACTTGTGGGTTAAACCATCGAGTGAGGGACTTCACAATTGGTATCAGAGCAGAAGGCTAACATACTTGCCTAGATCTGCATTCTCTCGATGGCCAACCCAGAGAATACACAAGGAAACCCTTTAAATGCTGGACCTCCACCCATAAATGAATTTGAACAAACCAATGACCATGCTAACAATAATCCACCACCACCACCTCCTATTCCTGCTTCTCCACACGTGCATGTGCACTACTCGAATACTCCTGTTCCCAAATTCAGTGGGAATGGTGATGAATTTGGCACGTGGAAGGCTAGGATGTTATTACATGTTACTGGTATTGAGAGGAATATGCTTAAAATTTTAAATGAAGGACCCTATATTCCTAGAAGTCCTCTCAATCCACTTCTTGATCCAACTGGAGCAAGATATGGGAGGGAAAAGAGAGAGGAACATTGGTCCGAAGAGGAAAGGAGAATTGTCAATATTGACACTACTTTAAAAGTCATGATCCTCGGGGCCGTTCCTGAAGCTCTAATTCCTACACTAGTGCCAAAAGCATGTGGGATGAACTAGTGAACCAGTATGAAGGTGGTGATGATACTATTGTTACCAGGAAAGTGGCCTTAATTAAGAAGTACGAGTCATTTTTTGTCCTACCCAATGAATCATTAACTGGTACCTACACCAGATTTATGTCTATCATAAACCAGTTAAGAGGGCTTGGGGTAGAAAAGGACAAAGACATACTTCTTGAAAAATTTTATGATATTCTTCCTTCAAAATGGTCTCATATGATTGTGGTCTTGAGACAAGGTAAAACCTTGCATTCCCATACTCTGTCATCTTTGTATGGAGCCTTCAGATTCACTGAAGAGAATCAAGCCCAGAGAATTGAGGCAGAAAATTATGTTATTAATCATGCTTCCAGTAGTTCCCAGTGGTTAGTCATACTGAACCACCATGTGCAGCATTAATGTCTTCCGAGAATGTATTTTCTATGAAGAAGATGATGTCTGAATTAATGGATTCTGGAGTCATGAATAATATCTCTCCAGATTATGAGGAAACTGACAGTGATGATCTAATGGCTATGATGGCTAAAACGTTTAACCGTTTCAAAGCCAGAGCTAACAGACCCACTGGACACAATGCACCCAGTTCTTCCACTGATAAGACCAATTTGACATGCATTAAGTGTGGCAGAAAAGGTCATTTCATGAAAGAGTGCAAGTCCAATCAGTTTGTCTCACAATCTAGTCCATCACCTTCTTATAACAAGCCTGATGATAGCTACAGATTAAAATACAAAAAGCTTAAGGCTCAAATTGCTCTCATGTCTGCAGAAAAAGATAATAATAAATGAATGGTGGCCAAAGAAGAATGGGTTCCCTCTGATGACTCATCAGTCGATGATGAAGAGGAAAGAGATTGTTGTTATATGGCTCTAGCTGATGAAGAGCATCTGGTGAAAGAAGATGTCACATCTGGAAGATGGGTGGACATTGTCATTAAAAAGGTAATAGATTATGACAAAGAAACTGATCTTGAGTTAAAATTGGACATTGCTGAAGCTTTAAACTCTGATTTAATATTTGTGGAAACTGTTCGTTCAGAAATGTCAAATATTTTTGAAACAGATTTTTCTGAAATGACAAACTTACAATCTAAGTTAAAAGAATTGCAAGATATTGAACTAGCTTTCAAAGCACAAGTTTTGGTTACTGAACAACTGGTCCAAGAAAAGGAAGAACTGGAAAATCTTTTCTCAAAAGAAAAGCTTGTTATCTAGTCATGGCTTGAGACCAAGAAACCATATGATGCTGCACGTAACCAGTACCCCTCCCAAAAACATGCATATCTAGGGGGTGATGTTAATGTTGCTGCATTAATACCTGTTGTTGACTAACTTCCTGAAGTGTTAAAACCTAGCACTATCTATGATGAACCAACAACACCCAAAACTTGTATTATTCCTCTTGTTCAATTGTCTGAGGTCAAGACTGGAGCTCCACAGATGAATGCTCCAGTCAAGAAGGTTAAGCAGAATAAACCTTTGCCTCAATCATCTTCTAAAGAACCACAGGTTCAGAAAAAGAAGAATGTTGTTCCTCCACCTAAGCCAAAAGTACAGTCAACTGGAAAGGCTATGGTGTCATCTGAAGAAAATATTTTGTTAAGGTTAGATAGTCAGTTTCAACTACTGGCTCGACAAGTTCAAAGCTGTAATGCAAGAATTAACAATTTTGAGGGTACTTCATCTGGCCCTAAACAAAATACAAAATCTTTTTCAAAGAAAGAAAAATCGAGCACACCTGTTGATAAGTAAAAGAGAAAGGTTTCAAAACTGTCAGCTCCAGTGGTGTTTACTGAGAAACCTACTATTTTTGAAAGTGAAATCAACCAGATACCTGCTGGGATCCATCCTTGTGGATCCAGATAACCCATCAGTCGATGGGTTCGCAAACCTTTAAACTAATAATCTGGTGGATGTGCAGGGCGATCGAAAGAAATATACTTGGTATCTTGACAGCGCTGCTGGCAGGACAATGACCGGATGTAAGACCTTGCTAGAGGAGTTCGAAGTTTCAGACGGACCCTCCATTACTTTTGGAAATGATGGTTCTGGAAAGACTGAGGGATATGGTGTTCTGAACAATGGTCAAGTCAAATTCAGACGAGTGGCTTATGTAAATGGGTTGAAGTATAATCTCATAAGTGTAAGCCAGTTGTGTGATGATGGCTACCAGGTGTTATTCAACATCTCTCAACATCGTATTTAATAAGGATTGGAAGGTAGTATTGATTGCTCCCAGAAAAGGGAATGTGTGCATAATGGATATGGAAAGCTCGCCTTTAGAGCAGTATGTCTATACTAAGGTTGATGAAGACACAAACTGGCTATGGCATAAAAGGTTGTCCCATTTAAATTTCAAAAATATCAACAAGTTGTCCAGAAAACAACTTGCAGATGGGATACCTTCTGTCTCCTTCAAAAAGGAAAGGCCATGTCCAGGATGTGAGATGGGGAAGCAGAAACGCACCAGTTTCAAGACAAAACAGAATTTTAGCATATCTGAACCTCTTCATATGGTTCATATGGACCTCTTTGGTCCTATGAATGTTCAGACTCGTGCTGGTAAGAATTATACCCTGGTAGTTGTTGATGAATACTCCAGATATTGTTGGGTAATATTTCTTAGATCAAAGAATGAAACTGCTACTGAAATCATCGCTCTTATCAAGCAAATTAAACTCAAATACAAGCGAAAAGTGTGTCAGTTAAGAAGTGATAATGGAACAGAATTCCAGAATGCAACTCTGGAGAAATTCTGCACTGACACTAGCATCTCCCAGAATTTCTCATCAGCACATACACCAGAACAGAATGGAGTTGTAGAAAGAAAGAACAGAACGCTAATAGAAGCTGCCAGGAGTATGCTTGCTGAATCTGGTCTTCCTAAAATGTACTGGGCTGAAGCAATTGCAACCGCTTTTCATACTCAAAATCGCTTAGTATACGTGAAGAGACACAAGAAGACATCCTATGAAATATTAAGAAATAGAAAAAAAAATATTGGTTATTTTCACGTTTTTGGATGTCCAGTATACATCCTGAACGACTCCAGTCAGTTAGGCAAATTTGACGCCAAAGCTGATGAGGGATATTTCTTAGGATATTCAGCCATTCGCAAAGCCTTCAGAGTCTACAACAAGAGACTGGAAAAGGTCCAGGAGTCAATACATGTTACATTTGATGAGTCAATGAAGCAATCAATAAAAGGCCAACCCTTAATTCTTCCCCAGAAAGTCCAATTATCTTTGGTGAATCTGATCATATCAACGTCAATAAAGATTCATCTGAAGATGCTTCTAGTCATCCTGACTTGGAACCAGTGCAATTTGAAAAACCTTCCAGTAATACTTCATTCTATCCTTCAATAAGTTTCAAACTACCTTCTGAACTTGTTATTGGATCAGATGTTTGTACTACTCCTCCAGTATCAGATTCAATTGATTTTGAGCCAGTAATCCAAGAAATGCCTTTAAATGAGGAACTTCATGATGCAAATCGTGATCTTACAGATTCTGATGAAGATGTTGAAGTTGTCTGGCAAGATCCTACGCCAGAAAATCAATTGAACTCTTGCACTGATATTGTTGTAAGAAACCATCCTGGTCAATACTCTAAGTGGACTAAAGCTCACCCAATCAACTAGATTATCGGTGACTCCAGTAGAGGGGTTCAGACCAGAAGTGCCTCCAGTGAACAATGTTTATATGTCAGCTTCTTATCACTGATTGAATCGAAGAAGATTGAGGCAATGAATGACCCAAGCTGGGTGATAGCTATGCAAGAAGAGCTTCACCAGCTCGAACGAAATAATGTTTGGAATCTGGTTCCTCCTCCAGTTGGCAAGAAAGAACTAATTGGAACCAGATGGGTCTTCAGGAATAAGGTTGATGAAGATGGTCATGTGATCAGAAATACGGCCAGATTGGTGGCACAAGGGTACGTCCAGACAGACCTTGACTTTGAAGAATCATTTGCACCAGTAGCAAGGTTAGAAGCCATCAGAATGTTTTTAGCCTTTGCTGCTCATCATAAGTTCAAGGTCTACCAGATGGACGTAAAAAGTGCATTTTTGAATGGAGAATTAGAAGAAGAAGTTTATGTCAAGCAACCTCTAGGCTTCATTGATGAAAAGCATCCACATTGGGTATATAGTCTGGACAAGGCATTATATGGCCTCAGACAAGCCCCTCGAGCCTGGTATGATACTCTGACCAAACACTTATCAGAAAACGATTTCAAAAGAGGTGCAATTGACAATACCTTATTTATTATTCGTGAAAGAGGTAATCTTCTGTTGGTACAAGTTTATGTTGATGATATTATTTTTGGCTCTACTGATGAATCTTTGTGCAAGAAATTTTCAAAAATCATGTCTTCAAATTTTGAAATGAGTTTAATGGGTGAAAAACATTTTTTCTTGGACTCCAGATTAAACAAACCAGTGATGGTATTTTTATTAATCAAGAAAAATATGTTAGAGATATTTTTTAGAAAATTCGATATGAATTCTTCACCCTCAAAATCAACTCCTATTTTTGCACCTTTAACAATAGATTCAGACCCTGATGGGAAGCCAGTGGACACCACTGTCTATAGAGGCATGATTGGTTCACTAATGTATTTAACTGCCAGTAGACCAGATATAATATTTGCAACATGTCTTTGTGCCAGATATCAGTCTAACCCAAAAGAATCTCATCTGGCGGCTGTAAAGCGCATTCTGAAGTACCTTAAGGGTACTCCCAGTTTGGGTCTTTGGTATCCCAAAGGCTCAGGCTTAGATCTAATGGGTTATTCAGATTCAGATCATGCAGGTTGTAAGATAGACAGGAAATCCACTACTGGTGGATGTCATTTCCTTGGTGGCAAACTGGTGAGCTGGATCAGTAAGAAGCAAACTTCAGTTTCTTTATCCACTGCTGAAGCAGAATACGTGTCTGCAGCCAGTTGTTGTGCTCAGATACTCTGGATGAAGCACTAGTTGCTTGATTATGATATTAAGTATTCAAAGACTCCTATCTTTTGTGACAATACCAGTGCATTGCTATCTCAAACAATCCAGTCATGCATTCCAAGACGAAACACATTGATGTCAGGTATCATTTTATTCGCGATCATGTAATGAAGAATGATGTTGAAATCCACTTTATTCCCACTGATAAACAACTTACTGACATTTTTACAAAACCTTTGGATGAGAAAACTTTTCAAAATCTTGTCAGTGAGTTGGGAATGTTGAACCCTTAATCTGGAACCTTGTTATGAACGCCTTTGTGACACTGGCAGGGTTCTTTGATTCTAGATTTATGAATCTATACCAGTAGAGCTATCGAACGCCTTTGTGATACTATCTTTGCACTGATAGATTTATGGATCACCATTCCAGGGGAAAGACTCAGACCACATTTTGTTATATATATCTAAGTTTCAGGGGGAATTTATTAATTTATTTTCTCACCGGACAAATTTTCTGAAAAAATGTTTCTAGTACCTTGTAAATGTGTCCCTCTCATTAATACTGGATAAGTTGATGTGCATGTTTGAAGTAACTTTTGTTGCTTTGTAAATGTGTCCCTCTCATTTGTTTATATTAGTTGACGTGCGTGTTTGAGGAATACCAGAATGGTCAATCTGGGTACTTAATGGAGTGTCCCTCCAGTGTAATTAATGCATGTTCTACTAGCCTAATCCACCAGTGAAACTGGAGTGTCCAGTCAACCTCCAGATGCATTAAAATGAGTCTGTGTGTGTCAAATCATTTCTTTTTAATATTTAAGGATAGTGCATGCCAACCTTACAATTTTTCATCTGGACAGTTACTGTTCAGCTTACGTAGCATGACACTTTCAATTTAAATGATGGTTTTGTTACCTTGGGAAGACAAAAAGTGTTAGTGGGTATTTTTGTGGGCTGTCAACCGTCATACATTTATGTGTGATGGGAAACATTAAATGCGGATGTCAAACCGATCAAAACTGTTTTGAACTTTTTCAAACTTACCGTTTTGCATTCCATTTTCTCTTTCACTATAAATACTCGCATTTACCTTCACTTTCAGATTTATCTCGAAAAATCATTTACTCCCAAATCTTCAAATTCCTTCATTTATTTCCTTCTTCATTTACTCTCCAATCATCATCATCTCCTAAAAATCTTCTTGCTGCAAATTATAATCCTGTCGATAATGTCAAGAAGGCATCACATATATCTCTTTCTGCGGATGCCATCCGCATAAATATGAATAACTGGATGGCAAAACTCTCAACAAATCACACCGCCACTTCTATCATTGGAAGGTTGAACACTTTCTTTTTAAGTAATCCACTCTATGGTGCACTAACTCTAAATCCGGGCAAAATGTACCATGAATACCTTTGTGAATTCTGGTATACTGCTGTGTACGTGGAAAGTGATGAATCCATCCACTACACCTTAAAGCAAGGCACCAAACACTTCACCATTACTGTTGATTCCCTCAGAGATGCCCTGAGGATGAATTATTTTGATGAGAATGAAATGCCCATAGAGATTCCATCTGGAATCAATACCAGGGAGGTGTGCAGGCTGATGGGGCACACAGAGATAGTGGACGAGAATGGTCAGCTGCTCAAGAAGGGCACTGTATATATGAGCAGGCTGACAGACTCATGGAGGTATTTCTTCACTCATCTTGTTGAGTCTTTGGGTGGCAAATCTGGAGGTCTGGATCAGATTAACCAGACACAGCTCCAGATTGCTTACTGCCTATGGAATGGATACAGGGTGGACTTTGCCCAAATCTTCTTTAATGATCTGGTGGACAGACTGAGGGTCAAGAGCAGGAAGGCCTTCATTCCCTATATTCGCTTTCTGTCCATCATATTCAGAAGGGCCCTGAAGAATGAGTACAATGTAAATTCAACTCATTTTTCAATGTGTGAATACCTGAGGGACCTCAACCAGTTGACCTCATCTCCTACTGAGGTCGACATCCCATCGGTGATGCTATATCAGTTCAGAATTCAAGAAGATGGAATTGCATCATCACGGATGAGGAGGTTGCTGGTGAGCCTCATAATGTTGAGGAAATTGCTGATGAAGTTAATGCTGAAAGGGTACAACCTATTTCCCAGATTGCCCCAGATCTTCAGCAGCCTGGTGTGAATGTTGTTGAAATTCCACCTAACCCCACCAGGCCAAGAAATAAAACTCGTCGTCTGAGGAGAGACAGAGTTCTGGTGTCAGCCCCTCCAGAATCTACTCTTCAAGATTCTGGAGAAATGGGTCAGGAGACTGCCCCAGTAACCACTTCCCCAGTCCAAGTAGAAGGAAGTGGTGAACAAGAAAGAGGATCTGGATCACCTCTTGTCATTCAAGTGGCGACTGCTGAAAGTGGGGACATCATGGCTGTTGATGGGTCCCTGATTGTTGAAGAAGTTGAAGGGGAACAAGTTAGGCAGGATGAAGGAGAGAATCTGGAGCAGGTGGCTCAGATTGATCTGAATGTTGGGGTGGAGATTGTACAAGTAGAGGACCAGGCAAGTGGAACCGGCCCAGATTGGGATATGGTTGATTCTCCACTGTCCGAGGACAATGATTTTGATGTGAACATGAGTTTTCTAGGAGAAGAAGAATTGATCGCACCATCCACTCTGTCTCCCAGTCAATTCTATCTGTTATGCCTCCTCCACCCCCAGTAAATACACCAACACCCCTTCCAGAACAAACAACAATTCTTGAATCACCCTCTGCTCCAGAAATTCAACATTCTGAACCACTGGCAGTCACCCAACAAACTGAAAGTATCACAAGGGTGTTGCCAGTATCAACTATCACCTGAATTACCAATCCTTCTAGTGGTCTCTCCTCTTCTTCTTCAACCGAGGTCCAAGGCGACCTGGAGAGATCACTTCAGGCTTCTTTCAAGTTATTTTGACTTCAAATCTATCATTTCAATAATCTTAAGTCAGAAATGAACGTTTGCTGGTAATGAGAAGATAGTCTTTGAGAAGCTGGATGAACTTGTCATGGCTACAAATAGAAATTCTGATTCAATACAAGTTGCAGTCCAGGGTATCAAGGAGGATGTAGTAAGAAGTGTCCAGACTGCTATTCAAACTGAAGTTGCTCAACCTCTAGCAAGTCTGGCTGGTGATGTTCAGAATCTGACCACCAGAATAAGCTCTCTGGAGAGCAGGCCAACCTTGGAGAAAAACTCAGTGGCCAGCACCCTCAGTGATGAAGTTGTTAGGAAGTTCAGGGGAAACATGTTGAAAGAAATCATTGAGGAGGTGTCTAAAACTCTCCTTAGAAATCTCCGCGATGGGTTGTTGCCTAAAGTTATGAAGATGATTGATGCCCAGTTGCCTCGCCACTTTCCTCAGGATCTTGAGATAATCAAAAAGGAAGTGATGCAGTTGAGGAAAACTGTAAACAACATTGCTCCAGTGTCTGGTCATACATTTGAGTCTTCTGACAGACATACACTAGATCAGGTGTGGAATCATCTTCAGTCTGGAGATGCTTCCAAGGGGGAAGGTTCGGTTCTGGAACTGAGAAGGTTGATCTCAGGAAGAAGATAGAGGTTGGAAGAAGGTGATTGGTGAAAATGTCACTGGTACTGAAGCCAGTGGACAAGTTGGAAGAGGCTGCTGGTACTGATGCCAGTGAGCCAGTTTTGAAGAGTTCCTAGATATCACTACAACAATGAAAGAGTCCTTATCAGAAAGTGGTATGAAAAGTCCACAAATGAAGGCAGTGAGTCTGGGGAAAAAAGGCCATGGCAAAGAGACTGGAGATGAGTGCCATCTTAATGGAAGAGTGCACGAAAAAAAAAAAAAGATGATTGATTGCTCACCAGTTGGATATGGCCAGGCATGGGACTCTGGATTCTTACAACGCTGGTAGGTTGGGCGTATAAATTGAAGTTTACAAGAAAATGAAGGATGATCCCAGGCTGAAGAAGTGTCTGGATGCCTTGGATGATGTCTATATTCGATCCATGTATGCTCAGGATGAACAAGTATATGATTCTGAAATTTATGGGTGAGCATACTGGATCTTATTGCCCAGAGAAGAGAAGAATTGAAAAATCTCCAGCAACAAGTAAGGAGTAATGCAACTGCTCTGGAGCATGAATATAGGAAGAAAGTCAAGGGTTTGCCCAAGGCACCAGTCAAGAAAACCAAAGTGCCAGAGATGCAGATCTCAGTACCTTCATTCCCTTGAACACAACTGAAAGAATTAATAAAAGAAAATTTCAACAAGTTGCTGAACAGAGAAAGGTGTCAAGGGAAGTGGATGAAATGGTAAAAGGGCTCAGACAAAGAAAAGTATGAACATTTGTCACAATTTAGAGCTGATGTCTGATCAATAATGGGTGCTGAGATCCATCTGGCAGAAAATCATGATAACTTCTCTAAGTTCCATGTCAAACTCTTCAGAGAAGGAAACTTTACTAATGATAGAAAGGACACCTCAATCAGGGCTTTTGGGTGGTAGAGTTAAGAGAGATTGGGCTTTCATTCAGGGTAAAGATGTCTCCCAGGATGTAAATACTTTATGAAGAGGATTGGCAAGGAATGGATGAGGAAGGAGTTGATGGAGATGGAGTTGGGCTTAAGGACTTCTCTTACTTCGTCTTCATCTTCAGGTGTAAAGAGGAAGGCCACTGAAGAGCCATCTGGGCTTGCTGAAAAGAAAAGCTGACTCTGATATTGTACTTGTATTTATTTATGTTGATAAAATTGTAACTTTCCTCCAGTTGATGTTTGTAAATATAAGTTGCATTTCCTATTTTCACAAGTACTTATCCAGATTAAGTCTAGAATTTAAAATGTACAAACTGGGAACACTGATGATCTATAAAGTGGCTCTCCAGAAATTAAATTAGACTTAGTCAAATTTTTTCAAGGATCTTCGAGCACAAACTTGTATAGATACAAGCTTGAAAATCCTTGCATAATTTCTAAACAATAGGGGAATTGTTAGGTCAGATTTACTGGACTCGCTCCAGACGTAATAATGGAGCCCTGCGATTTGTCCAGAAATATGTGAAGACCAGTAAACAACTTACTTGTATAGAAATCTGGATCCACCAGATTTGTTCACTGGACTTCACTCTAGTCAAGATCTTTCCACTGAAGAACATTCTCACTGAAGTCAAAGAATGAAGTCTGAAGAAAGAAGTATGACAATAGCGGAGCTCACTGGAAGACTTACCAGATCTCCGACTGGAGCCTTGTCAGGGTTCTAGACCTTACAAGTCTGAACACTGATTACGAGGAATTGACTTTTGCCTTTACATGCTTTAACCGGACAATCCATTATCGTTTGTTAAAAGCCTTACACGCATGTAAAGGTGGTTGGTTAATTAGAAGACAAGTAACTGTCATGTGACTTTATTCTGTACTTTAATCAATGCTTGTAAGGAATTAATGTAATTCCTTAAAAGCATTAACCATATTGTACGGCAAAAAGAATATTATTTATTCTTTTGCCTATAAATACCAAGTCCTTCCTCGTCCAAATCACATACTTTTGCAATTTGGTGCCTTTGCTCAAATACTCTCGATCTAAACAGTATACTTCACAACTTTAAGTATTTCGATCAAAGAGTTTATTAGCAAAGATTAGATCATTGTATTTCATAGGTTGTTTAGATACTTACTTTGTAATATCTTGTTCCGCAACAACAACCTTGTATTTTATTTAACATCAATAAATAAAATACACTGAAAATACATTGTGGTCTCCGATTTACTTATTTGTGTATCTTATATGCTTAAGTACGTATTACGTTATATATATTCTTGCATTTATATTAATCGTAATACTACTCAATTAGTGTTTACTTGACATTTAATACTAGTCATCTCTAGTAATTATGACTTGTATTCTACACTTGTGGATAAACCACGAGTGAGGGACTTCACAGGGGTGGTCACTTACCTTTGGAGAATGATCTGAGTTTCAGATGTTCAATGACTTTTTGTTGAGGACCAATTTTGTTTTAAAACTTCAATTTCTTTTCCAATATGGTAGTTGGAATATAAGCTCTTTGTGAAATTGGTTTTGAACAATCTTTTTGAGAAATCATTTTCAGGAATGAAATGTGTCTATTTTCTAACTCATAGATGATCTTTATGAGTTTTCTTGTATGTTTCCTTAAGAGACATAATCAATATCAATCTGAATTGGTTTGGTCTTTCAACATCATCTGACCTCAAAGTCATGCCAAGTCTGATGAAATCTGGAATCATGCCAGTCTAAGAAATTTTTCATCATAAAGGGGACCAAGGTCTTATTTTTGGATTTTTTCTAAGTATGCTGGATTCTCATAAACCCAACCCAAGAAGAAGTTCGATTTATCAATCTTGGACTTATGTAATAAGCAGTGAAATTCAAAAGAGGATTTTGTTCAATTTTATAGATTTTTCTTGATAAAACAAAATGTTTGCTTTAAAATCCTCAATGTTTTGAAGAGTCTCATTTCAACTCCTTTAAGAAAACAAGTACTGTTAAATCAGAAATCTGTTTTCATGTTTTTCACAGTGGGGTCTCAAATCTTCATTTTATTGTGAGAAACTCAACATCAGCTTGTCTGCATTTGCTCTTATACATTCATTGGTTTTCTCAAGCTTTAAAGTCTCAATGGTTTGTTTGAGTGAATGGACAGTCTTTTTTAAGGTCTTGACATTTGTTGTCAAATGAGCATGGGTGAAACAACTAGAGAACTGTTACTTGACAAATGCATTTCTTGAAGAATCATAGTTCACTTTGAGAGCTTCATGAGCTATTGAGAGTTCTGAAAACTCTTCATTAATTTGATTAAACTCTGTTAGCTATTTTCAATTGTTTTTCAAAGTAAGATTTGCTTTGTCAAGTAGTAGCAGTTGTTTGGACAGAAAAGTTATCTTGGAAATAACTTCTACCTCACTTGTGGTTTCTGTGAAGTATTTGTGAAGGAGTGTTGTTGAAGTAACAGATGTCATCAAGCATGTAAGATCTTAGAATCAGCATCAATATCTCCAAATAGCCAGGTTTCATCTTTTGATGTTGGGCTAAGAAATGCTTTCTGATTGCAAGCTCTGAATTCTTCATTGTTGGTACAACAACTCATCAACTTCATGTCCTTGATAATGTTGATGTGTCATTGAATTGAAGACAATGATTTGTAAACTGTTTTTGTTGGTTTTTGGTTTTCTGAAGAAGAAAGATACTATCTTAATGAGATCGTTTTAAGAAAAAAATGGTTTATATATATATATTTTTTTTGGAACTAGAACGGTTTGGAGGAGATCGTCCTGAAAAATTGATTTGAAACTTTTCTAGGTAGGACGGTTATGAAGATCGTTTTGTGAATGGTTTTATATTTTGGTTAAGATTGAAGCTAGGACAATCCTGATAGATTTGTCTTAGAAAAACTTGGGTGAAAAAAAGAAATTGGACAGAGGGACGGTATGATTTCAGAATTGTTGAGCAAAACAATCTCAAAGAGATTAGTTACCCAAGGAAATGTGTGATGCCCAAACACAACAACTTCAGATGATCAAAATCACACCACGTTCACACAGAACAAGATGCTAGGACGATCTTAAAGAGATCGTCTTAACACCAATGTCAGATAAGCACTAGGACGGTCTAAAAGAGATTGTCTTAGAGTCAATTATGTAAGAAGATCTTTGGAGATCGTCTCAAGGGTGATTTCTGCAAGAACACCAGAAAAGACAAAACTAGTCGAGTAAATCACTATTGTTGCTTTTACTCACTCGATTTGGGAGTTAGAACACGATTCAAACACAGTATTCTCAGACTACAACCGCGCACAACCCTGACAAACAAATTCATATCTCAAATCAACTCGAGCTGAAACCAAAATCTCGTCATATTTCCAAAAATTCGGATTATGATCAAAACAGTGAATTGGATTCTGAAATTTAACAGAATGATTGTAGAGATGATTTATAATGTATCTGTGAACAAAATCAGAAGAATTGAGTGAAAATTTATGGTGAAATGGTGAATAACAGAACGGTTATGGTGAAGAACACGAATTTGTAAATTTGAACACAATTAGCACAAATTTGTATGAAATTTGTTTGGGATTGTCAACAGATTGTTGTTGTGCTTTGATACCACATGTAACCTCTCTTTAATTCATGTTATGATGATGGAAGTAAGGTGTTTAACATGGTGGAAAGTGTGTGTGTTAGTGTGTGTTCTTGAGAGGAAAGAGTGTGTATGTGTGGAATGCTTGGGAGAGCTGATTTCATAAAAGGTTACAAAGGTTA